>NC_134866.1:76073467-76115967 GCF_049852395.1 Peromyscus maniculatus bairdii | reverse complement strand
AGTCAGAGAAGGCTGTCAGATTGCCCCGGACCTGGAGTTACAGGCAGCTGTGAGCTGCTGGATGTGGGTGCTGGGAACCAGGTTCTCTGTCTGAGCAGTGCATGAGATCAATTGCTGAGCCATCTCTCCAGCCTCTGGTGTATTGCTGTATATTTGTTTAGTTTGTTTTGTTTTGTTTTGTTTCAATGGAGTCTTATAGGGTAGCCCTGTCTAACATGGCAATGCCACCCAGGCTGGCTAGAATTCAGGACAGTCCGGTCTCGGCCTTTACAGTGGGGACCTTGGGGGTACATGCCTCTAATCCCAGCACTAGGAGGTAGAGGCAGAAAGATCAGAAGTTCAAGGTCATTCTCAGCTACAAAGCAAGTTCAAAACCAACCTAAGATATATGAGAGAGAGGAAGAAGAAAGGAGGAGGCTGGAGGGAAAGCCCTCCCTCTCTGTGAGACATGAAAATACTTTTTCCTAGAAAATAATTTCCTGGCACAGACTAATACAGAGACTTCAAGAGGAAAAGAACTAAACCCAACTTCCATGGTTCGCTCTTCCTTTTCTTCTCCCGGCCCTTTGAGTGGAGAAGGCTATTTCTGAGGACACGCGGTTTTTATCCTCCAGTGGCGGCAGCAGCTTTCCGGATGGTTCCATCGACTCAGCAGGTGACTAGATGGCTGGAAAGTCCTTTGTAGTGTCAGTGGGGTTCATTTGTCTACATCAATGGCACAAGGAACCTTTGCAGCCACCCCACCCCACCCCCATCCCTTAAAATGCTCTCACAGGACTCTGATTTATCAAGAAAAAAATGAACGTCACTTGGCAACGTTCTCCCTGAACCAAAGGTTCAGGTGTCAGCTTGAAGAAAAAAAAAATGCACCTGCATTTGTTTCGTTTTCATAGTGCGTGGTGACAAGCCTTGGGCGTGACTTCCTTATCGATTGGCTCTGTAGTGGAGTCACGGGAAGCAAGCAGGAATTATAGGACAATTTCAAACATAATAGATTTTGCCCGGCACTCCTTGGTCGGAAGCCGGGATCAAACGCAGTAGCCAAGTCATCTGTCAAGGACGACTTGTCCTGATGTGCAGGAGGACCTCCTTAAAAACCTATACATCAAGGAAGCCAGGAGCAAATGGTGTTTTCATCCCTTCCACTCCTCATGTCTTGGGGCTATGCACTGTGAGGAGCAAGACTGGGATTGTAAATCACCGTGACTGGCCGGGGAGACAGCAGGCCCCCCCGGGTTAGTCTGCATGCTTGTACTAGGCATTCAGTCCTCTCCCCTTCCCGCTCAGCTCAAGCCTTGTAGACTTGTTATTCACCTTCATTTATCTTAGTGAGGCTGACATAATGGGAAATAGTTACGGCTTGAAAGACTCACCAAGAAAGGGTCAGCTAGAAGATTAAAGTGGCCTCGCCCCGCCCACTTTAGACCTATCATAAACTTATGATAAATGGGAGCAGGGAGGAGAAATTGATTTAAGCCAGCCAGTTTCTTTGTCTTTCTGAACACTAGCAAAACAAAACAAAAGACAGAAACAAACAAACAACAACAGAAAAAAAACAACCCACAAACCTATGATTGGTTGCTTGGCTTGTTTTATGAAAGTATTACAACCATGGCAGCTGGTTTAGAAGATCTCTGATTTGTTAGCACCAGAGAGACAGTAATTTCCACCCTATTTACGTCCTCCACCTAAAAAAAAGTCAGACTCATATATGAAAGAAATCACACATGGCTTTAACAAGCACAGGCACAAATGTGCCTTTGAGTCTTTTTTAGAGAAATGTGTACAGGTATGCACATATGTGTGCATACCTGTACATGTGTATAGGTGCATGTTTTTTTAGAGAAATGTATACAGGTATGCACATGTTTGCATGCATACCTGTACATGTGTATAGCTGTGCATGTTTTGTGCATGCATGTGTTTGGGGGAGTCAGGGGATGTCTGTGTATGTGGCTATGTGAGCAGATGCATGCCCCTAAGCCAGGTTTGTGCTTTTCTCTAATATATGCAGCTGGAGTCGTTCTGCCCAGGGTTCAAAGCCTCCTCCACACACTTCCAGAGTGTGTGCCCCAGGGGCTGCCAGCAAGGATCTCATCTCTCTTCAGACCTGGATGCAGTCAAGTGCAGCATCAGAAGGGGCCGGCTAGGGTGGAGGAATCCATACGGCTTTCCACCGTGTCAGAGGGCACTCATATTCCACCAACCTGGAGCACCAAGTAAATGTGGCTGAAAATCTCTTTTCACCAAAGAAGGGGAAGATGTTATTTCAGTCAAGAAAGGGACACTTTGATTTATATTCATTCTGGCAGGAGAATGGTAGGAGAGTAAGCTTTACAAATGAAGAGGGGCTGCTGTGGCCTTCACGATGGCCCGCGGCCATCAGTCACTTACAGCCAGTACATCTAAATACGGTGCCCCATGAGCAGGACTCTGCAGAAACATGATGTTTATGTGTGATGACTGGGTCCTCCAAGACTAGCCAGAGGCCCAAGGGAGCTGAGCAATGGTAGAAAGCTGCAAAAATGAAGCAGATAACACAGGAAACACCCACTGGTACATGCACACATAGTCCCTCTCCATGTCTAGGATATCAAACAAGAATGACTAGTTGCCTCCATAGAAACAGAGACGCCCTTAGGCCCATAGACAGCTGGTTCTTTTCCAAGTCCTGAGAAGTTCTAACTACTCATTGCCCTATGTCTCAGGCCATGGAGAAAACCTTCTTTCTTTGCTCTAACAGTGAACATCATGATTACAGAGACGGCCAGGACCACCGTGTCTCGTGTTAACGTGATAGATCCTTCTTTTCTCCGGCAGGAAAAGCAAAACAAACAGAAACTTTGTTGGTGGAAAGGAGTTGTTGCCAAGAGAGTATAACTTGAGGGATACTTTTATCACCATATTACAGCTTGGGAAATCTTCTTTCTCCTCTAAAGGGATTTGCCTGACATGGCAGGCCAGAGCTGTCTTTCTTTCTATCATGTTGACTACCTGGGGACCTTTGGAGATCACCGAGATCGCCGTGCTCAGAAGACAGGTGCTTGGGACAGACAGTCCGTTAGGGGAACGTTGTCTCTCAGAACAAGTGGAGCCAAGTGTAGGGAACCAATCATCGCGAGTATGGTTGAGGCCATGCTCTGAAAACAAAGCCGGGTCCACCACACGCCAGCTGGCCAACCTGGATCTGACTAAATAGCCCGAGTCTAAATTTCTCTGCCTGACCCAGAGCCAGGACTGTCGAATGTGTTGAATACATTTGGGCAAATGTAATTATCGTGCTTGGCCTATCTGCCTTGAGATTGTCGTTTCCACCTTAGATTCTTTCTGGCTTGCCTTGGATTTCTCTATTATGCAATGATCCCTCTATTTGAAAATGTAAATCCCACTGATCTTCTACAAGGTCAAACGTCTCCTTATTGATGGCAAAAATAACTCAGTCATCAAGAAAAGAAAGGAAAAAAATGTACTTTTTGGAGGGGAGGCCTATGACACCCCGTCTTGGCTGGTGCGGGGAAACTGCCCCATGGTGTAGAATCACAGA
This sequence comes from Peromyscus maniculatus bairdii, assembly GCF_049852395.1. Taxonomy (NCBI): domain Eukaryota; kingdom Metazoa; phylum Chordata; class Mammalia; order Rodentia; family Cricetidae; genus Peromyscus; species Peromyscus maniculatus. The sequence goes on along the minus strand of NC_134866.1, from coordinate 76,112,423 downwards.
CAACTGTCCTCACAGTTGAGCTTCCAACCATTGCCTGGTCACCAGCCACCTCTGTCGACTCCAAACAGGGAGAACCAATCTCTCCTGGAGTCCAAGGTCATTTCACGCGAAGGAGCTTTCTTTCCACGGAAAGTCTTCAGCTGAGGAGCTCTGTGTGTTGTTTGCTGTGTTTAGTGTTTAGTGTCCAACACTCTGGCCCACACGCTCCTGGGATAGGATTCTTTTGAGTAATGATATATTCTCCAGTGCAGATGACTATAAATACAGCCTTGAAGGGCCTCAGGAGGAAGCCATTGTGGGAACAGACATGGAAACCAGAATCTGTCTTTATCACAAACAAAAGAGATACACCTTGGCCAACATGCAACTTATTACTACCTTTCCCTTGGCCCCACAAAATGAAAATTTCCATCACACAGTACCCCATAAAATGTACAATTTTTATGCCCTTATTTATCAGTTAAAACAATAAATTTACATCTATGACATAGAAATCTTCATGCATTTCTGCCCCAAAACTCGTGCTTTCAAATTTAGAAATGTATGTAACCATCTGGTTAAAGTATTACATGCCTCCATTTTAGAATACTACCTAGCAGTTTAAAATACTATGTACATTCTTATAAAGTAACTTGGAAATACCCCAAAAATAGCATCAAGGGAAACAAAATGGAAAAAAAAAAAAACAAAGAGTGAAGAAAATACAACCCCAGTTATGTAAAAGCAGATATCCATGTACAGCAGACAAAAATATATACTTTCCTTACATACATAAATACCTATACATTCACAGACACAAGGCAGGAAGTGAGGGGACAAGGACGATTTCCCCCTTGCATTATTTGAGTAGTTTCAAAGGAGAATGTAGCATGTATTACTGCCCTATTTAAATGTAGGCTTCTTTTTGAAAGGCATGACTAGGGAGTCTCATGAAGCGTATCCTTCTAATTAGATAAGAGTAATGCATCCAGCAACAAGGTCATTGATAGCAAGAGAATTCTCATAACGTTTACCAGACATTTCAACAGCAAAGAGCCCATTGTATTTATCAAGGAAGAAAAGCCTGGAAGGCACAATTCTAGCAGGTCAGAGGTCTACATGTTTTAATGAAATTGGGTGTACCTGTCTGGTCAAATTATCGATAATCTGTCACCTGTTTGAGGTGATGAACCATTACTAAATTTGAACCTACCTACCAGGCAGGCAAGGTGAATCAGCCCAAGTCAATGCCCATCCCAAGCAGGGGTCACCTCCCCTAGCAGGGTAGCCAGCGTGTGACAGAGAAAATGAACATCTCGCATCGGGTTTTCATAAACACAAAGCTTCAAGTTCCCTGTCCTGTTGTGGGGCACAATGGAAATAGGAATGAAGCTTCCAGAAACACAGAGATAATTGAGAGCTTATAAAGATCGTATCGATCAGCTTATTTCTCAACCATTCATGCCGCCAACTGACACACAATGGGCTGAGATAACACTTCTTGATAAACAGGACGGTAAGAAGGCCTCCAGCATCAGGTTCTCACCAACACTGGGAAGACACACACTGGAGCTTTGCAACTTCATCTCCTCCTCTTCCCCACCCCCAAAGAGCAGAGAAGTGACGGTCCATCACATACCTTTGCCGAGTAGCAGGCTTTTGAAAACCATTTCTCAAGACGTTGATGAGAAAGTTGGAAAAGAGCCAAGCGTGGTGGGGCATGCCTCCAATCCCAGCCCACTGAAGGTTAAGAGAGGAGGGTTACTTGAGTTTGAGGCCAGCCTGGGTCCCAAGGTGAGACCCTATCTCAATAATATTCTGTGTCCCAGAAATGCAACAGGTATAATTGCCTCCATTGTTTCCAATACATTCTAACCTTGTTTATGTTGTCGCAGCCACCCTGCACCCTGCAGAATAAGCAAGCAAATGGCAGTATTGCCATCACACAAGAGCAGCAATTAGGGGGTAGCAAGTCTGAGTTCAAAACTGTACAGCTAAACAAGGTCAGGATCAAGGCTAGAATCCAAGTATTGGCTGGCTCCCAATCCAGGCACTGGGAATTACTTAAGTAAAATATTAGTTTCCTAATTAGAAAAGACTACTTAATTTTCTTATTTAGACAAATGCTAGCGAAACCACTCCCTGCTTCCTGTGGGCCTTCAGAGTCACTTAGGGAGGAACAGCAATTGTCCCCAAGCAGGCTGAGCTCTCAAGGGTTTGCAGTCAGCCTTATTCTGCATTCCAGATTTCTGGCAAACCATTGTCATACATGCTACTGTCATGTCATGCTGCTGTGCAAATCATGTCCAGTCAGAACGTGTGGGTATCAGAAGCACGCCAGAAAACAGGCTCTGTCCGCTCTCTGGTCTTAAAACCTAAGTATTGTCCAAAGGATCCCTGAGCCAAACTCGCAGCAAGTCAGGGCTGGGGAGAGTTCTCAGTCAATAAAGTACTTTGCCACCAAGTGTGAGAACCCCAGTTTCAGCCTCAGAAAGTCAGGGGTACTGGAGGATGCTTGTGATCCCAGCACTGGGGGCTCAGCTAGCCTAGCCTACCTGGAGAGCTCCAGGCCAATGAGTGACTCTTCCTTAAAAAAAAAAAATATGGATGCTCCTGAGAAATGACACTCAAGGTCGACCTCTGACCTCCATATACATGGCCACGCTGCCCCCACCCCCCGCCGAGAGAGAGAGAGAGAGAGAGAGAGAGAGAGAGAGAGAGAGAGAGAGAGAGAGAGAGAGGAGCCTTCAGCAAGCTTCTGAGTAATTAGTAACTTGCTTGATTGATTAGTCTTTCAGACTTTCCCACCAAGATAATCATCTGCATGCCTATTGGTAATGCTTTTTTTCAAGTCTCCCAGACACTGGAAGTGAGAGCTTCCTGTCTTTGGGGAAAGCTGTGCTTGTCTAGTGACATCACCCTGCATCCTCATTCAGCTGCCTCTCCTTCCCAAGAGAAATGACTCCCACAAATGACTCAGGGGCTGTTACTGTGGGATCAATGACCTGAAGATCTGGGAGTAAAACTCCCCTAGAGAATTTGATTCAGGAGGCCTGGAGCTTCCCACATGCCTGAAAGCCGAGGCATTTAGGTTTTCATGGCCCACTAGAGCCGGTGAAAAAAAGGTCAGAAATAAAAGCTTATTGACCCAGGAGAGCTTCTCCGGAGGAGGAGGAACATACAGTGCAGCCCTTGGGTCCCTCCAACCCAGGGGTCATAAAGGAGCCTACAGGTCACTGACTCCAGAGCAAATAAAGGTGGGAAATGACTGGAAAATCTACTCTGCATTTTACTGGAGTTTTATTGAAGCGAGTTGCTAAGCATTCTCGCTGTCTTAAAGAATATACAATTTGTATCCATTAGTCTTGGGTTTTATATCCTGACTTTATATTCCTTTAATAATGCCTATCCTGGGACCTCTGAGCCACCCCCACCCCCCCCCCACACACACACTACCACCCCCACCACAGTTCAGTTCCTCCCGAATCTCCAAGTAAGAAAGCATTGTGTGTCCAGCTGTTTGACTGGTATCAGAAAACAAATAAATATCACCCTAGTGACTTTTAGCCAGAAAACACAGAGAACATAAACCTTCCTTGGCTTTGATGAAGACAAAATGTCAGTCACCTGAGACTGTGTGACAGGGTTGACAGGCAAGAGGAAGCAAACTAGGAAAGTGGGCTATGAAACTGGAGAAAAGGGGTGGTCTGAGGGCAGGGAGAGTTCACTGATCAAAAAGCTAACACGGCCACTAAAATTAACCTAACCATCTCCAGATACAACACTGGACACCCTTCAGGGAAGGTTAGCCTGGCGGAAGGGCAGTTGCATAAACTTCCGAAGTGTCTCAGGAAGCCGGGCCAGGGCAATCAGGCTTGCCTCTCAGAGCCTGCCACTTGCAAATAGCCTGTTCTTGGCAGTTCATTACACCCAGCCTGAGCAGGAACACACAGAATCACATACCACTCCGGGTTGGACACTGGTTCAACTTGTTTTTCTGGTCCCCTGAGGCACAAAAAAAAAAAAAAAAAGCAATAGCCAAGAGTAATTGCACATTTTAAAATGGCCTTTCCCTTCCAAACTTCTTCCCCAGCCCATGGTGCAAGACCTGAACTCCTATTCGGCACAGAAAGGACATTGGACACAGCTCAGCAATCAGCCCCTCACCATGGAACAATGGGGCCATTGGTCATGGACAGGTGACCGCCAATGGCTGGGCTGGGAGCAGAGACTTGCTGTGCACAGGCCTCTGAGACGCCATTAAGTGGGAAGGACTCAGGGCTCAGCTAGACCTGAATCACGGGACTCCTTCAAGGCTCCTTGGTCTGCTGAGCCCCAGAGTACGTTCCCCTGGCTTTGGAAGCTTTCTGTTCAGTTCCCCATGTTCAGACTGAAGGTCCTTCCCTGGTCCACTGGGACCGCTGGATGGGGGCAAAGTAAACAGATTGTGTTAAAGACACAACAGACGTGAAGCTCCAATTCCCACAGCTGTTTGTTTTCCTTTTCAGAGACAAAGGTCACTAGTATGTGTCCGTGCCATCCCTTTATTCCCTTTAAGCTTATGAAAAAAGTGCTTTTTAAGGTGACACACACCGGCTCACATGAGCTATGTGGGAGTATGAAGCAAGAGGGCCACTTTTTGAGGCCAGCCCGACAACGTAACTAGACACATCTCTTTTTTTTAAAATTATTTTTAATTTTTTAATTTAAGAGTGGTCTTTGCTGATTCAGCTCCAGTCTTTGAACCTGGGTGATTCACACCGGAAGCGGAAGGCATGAAAGGGACAGGAAACAAGTGAAGAGAGCTGGACCCCCCACCCCGTGTGGTTGGGACAGCGGTTTCTGTTAGGGCTTGAGACTGTTGGTTGATTAGGATGTAAGAGGGCAGGAGGGAGAAGGAAGGAGGCAGCTCTTTCCTGTAGCGAGCACTCTGAGAGCATCTGAAATAGGAAGACAGGATTTCAAACACATGTTTAGAACGCATTCCCCTCTCCCTTTGTGTGGTTTCTCTAGACAGGAGTTAAAAAAAATGAGTGCCAGGTGTTGTGACTCGCATCTACGACATCTGCACTCTGGAGACCGAGGCAGAAGAATTGCCGAGAGTTTGAAGCCAGCCTGGGGAGACTACGTAGTGAGTTCTCAGGATGCTACGGTGGGAGGTTCAGGAGTTCAAGGCCAGCCTGTGTTATGTATTGATGCCCTGTCTGCAAAAACTAATGTTGATGTCAGTTACATGTTTCTATTGGCTAAAAGTTTCTTTAAAATGCCCCAAGACTGGCCACATGGGGGCGGGGGGGGGGGGGGGCAGTTATAAGTAGGCTATCCTTGGAAACTGTGGTACTAAAAGGAAGCTCACCCAGGATCCTATAGTCGTGGCTGATTAGAGTTTTATGAATCAGGCTACAATTTCAGCAACAGCTTATCTCTGATAAGAATGACAGTGACTGTTCCTAAAAACACCTGAAAGAGAAAGGTACACCTGACTGGCATTGGCCATACCCACTGCACTGATAAAAGTGTTCCGTCAACCTTTTGAGTACACAGAGGGTCCAATTGATGGGTGGGGTCTTTGTTCTCCATCCCAACACCTGCTGACAGGAAAATGTGGTCGTGGATTCTTCCAAGTGTCAAAACATTCTGGTCGAGGTACCATGAGACGACTCGGTGGGTAAAGTGTTTCCCCTACAAGTATGACGACCCAAGTCTGATCCCCAGTGCTCATGTGAAAAGCCTGGCCTGCTGTTTGCATGTGTAATGCAGGCCCTGGGAAGGCAGAGAGACAGGTGGATCCTAAGTCTCCATGGCCAGCCAACCTCGACTACTCAGCACAGGCCTCAGGCTCCAGCGAGAGATTGTATTGTTGTTGTTGTTGGTTTTTTTTTTTTTTTTTCTATTACTGGGATAAAACACTAGGATCAAGGCGACTTACAAAAGGTAAAGTTCACTTGGACTTTCGGTTCCAGAGTCCATCACCAGCATTGGCGGGGAAATGTGGCAGCAGGCAGGCACAGAGACTGCAGGAAGCTGCAAGCTCACATCCTAAACCACAGGCAAGAAGCAGAGAGTATACTGGGAATCACAAAAGGCTTTCCAAACCTCAAAGCTGGATTTTAGTGATGGATTTCCTCCAGCAAGGTCACACCTCCTAAGCCTCCCCAAACAGCACCATCAACTAGAGATCTCATTAAAACCATCACTGTAAACCTGTCTTTAGAAAAAAAGAAAAAGAAAAAGAAAAACATCCGAGGATGACCTCCACATGCATGCACACACAAGAACACACCCAAACACACTTTTAAAATGTTGAACTCTAGTAGAGACATTCAACTTCCTCTAGTACACACCTGTAACTCTACCACCGGAGAGACTGAGGTGGGAACATCGGGAATGGAAGGCCAGCCTGGGGCACAGATAAATCCAAACCCTCTGGTAGTTTGGGCATAAGGCATGCTGGTATCAAAGCAGAGAAATGAGCTAAGAATCGGAGAATTAACAAATGCAGGTGATGAGGTTTGGGACACAGCACCCCCAGTCTGAGAGACCACAGCCGAAGCAGAAAGAGCACCCTCACCTTCTCCCTCGCTCTTCTTCCCCAAGCAGGTCAAGAGAACTTCATTTGGAAGGTGCTGGTTCTGTTTCCAGTCTCTGAGGAATCTGGATAAGCAGGGCCTACCTCATCTCCGTTTGTGTCTTACCCTTTCCATCCAATCATACTTACGCTCGGCTGACCACCTCTCCATCAGGCGTGACTAGAAGACGTGACTTTTCCCTGTTGCTTTGGGCTACATCTTGTGAAGTCTTTTGTGCCACCTAAAATGCACCAATGTGCCACTTAAAGGTGTATTTGTAGTGTTTTTTTTTTCTCTTATTAGTCTGTCTTCTACTGTAGACATGCTTCAGCTTGGATGCGGAACATCTTCCAAAGGCCCACAGTGGTGGAACATTTGAGAACGGAGACTGACCTTGTGAACAGTCCTTACATCACCAGGAGTATGCTCTTAAGCCCCAAGTTTTTCCCTATTACTTCTTCAACTTTGAAGAATTATTGCTTCTGGGCCACAAATTGAGCGATTTTGCTTCTTCTCCACATGCTCCTCTGATGATGCACTGCCTTACCACAAGACCAAAGCCATCACTGACTGACAGCTCCGAAACTGTGAGCCAAAATAAACCTCTTTACCTTTATAACTTGGTTCTCTCAAGTATTTTGTCATAGTGACAGAAAGCTAGCTCACATCAGTGCCTCAGTCATAAGCCTAGCAACATGAAAAATAACCTCTCCCCCCCCCAGCCCCCCCCATACACAAGAGAAGGTCCTTGGCCTGGAGCTTAGCTCAAACTCAGTGTTGTATCCAGAGTACTTGGCACCTTAAGTAAGTTAACATTGTCCTCTCCATAGGGCAAAATTGGTTTTAGTAATAATCGTGAAACAAATCTAATAAATCATGACCAGAAAAGAAACAGACAGTGAAAGTTTTCATTTATTAAACTGCAAGCATGTAATCATGCTTGTGAATGTAAAGTAAAAAAGATATAGGACTGGGGGAATAGTTTAAAGGTGCAATACTACAAAAGAAGTCAAGTATATATTAAAAAGTAGAAAAAGAAGAAAGTTAATTCATTCATACTTTCCGATGGATATTTGTATATATTTTAAAAGAGGACAACTACCTATACATTGTTGACCTCTTATAGGAATGAACCTCACAGCTCCCACTCAGTTTCACTGTTTAAAATTGTAGTCACCTATAAAAATTCCAAGTGACCATGATTCTTCATGTTTATAATTGGTGTGTCAGTTTTGACTTTGAATCCACTGTTTAAAGAAAGTAACCCATGGTTTGTAAAAGCAAATACACTAACTCGTGTCCTAAATAATTGGATGATTATAGACCCTATAAACGTACTTCTAAGTCTACCTGTGATGGGGGGGGGGCAGCCGAATGACTAGGAATCATCAGAATTAAATTCATGAAAATGATAGTGATATAATATGTTCACTTGGGGTAGGGGCCAACATTTCTTTGAATATATTGACTTGAAGTTTACATATAAGCCTGTTGTAATTATTAGAAACCAATTCCTTAGGATTTAGACCAACAAAGGCTTGTTTGTTTGTGGAGATGTTTCATCACCAACTTTGTTTGTGAGCCCAGCACCTGGTGACAATGTAAGACTGATCAAGTTTGAGTTCCTTCACTCATCCCCATCCTTAAATTCCAGCTATCTAGGGCCAGCAAGATGTAAGACTAATGACTGAGTTCAAAACCCAGAACACACGTGGCAGGCATGCACCCACACTCATACATCACTTGCACACTCAAGCATGTATATACACACACTCACACTCACAATGATGTTTAAATGCAGATACCCAGTTTCCTTCTGGGCTCAGGTTGTCTAGAGAACAGAGCAACAGGGGTCTCCATGTGGCTTCTAAATGGGGGGAATGGAGTTGACATCAGAAACTGGATTTTCACAGTGGGAGTCAAGAAGACTTCAGCTCAGTGGGCACCCAAGGCTCGCTTTATGCCTCACCTGCTCATAAGAATTCGATATTTAATTTTCAGTCCTTTGGTCCTGACAGCTCAGCATCTCTGAGGTTGGTCAGGCCTCCAGTGACAGCTCTTTGATCTCTGTAATTAAGTAGGGCAGAAACAAACAGGTACCAGCTCGGAATGTCCTTCAGCAAGGGCTGGATCAATACGAGATGATGCCTGAGAACCTACTTAAAGGCTCTTCCACTCCATCAAGTATATCACATTAATACTGTCCCCAAATTATGGCCACTTAGAGAAGTGCATGAAAATTTAAAGAAGCTGCAGTCTGTCTTGATGATGATGATGATGATGATGATGATGATGATGATGAAGATGATGAAGATGATGAGAGTAAGACAATATAAAAAGACATGAAGGCAAAGTAGTTCATCTGCTAGTTACTTTTCTGAGTTTCGGATGTGGCCACTTTTGAAAATCCTTCACAGATTTCCCAAGTGATGATGTAACTCCAATGCTCCCAAAATTACCGGCTCAGCAGGTGCTTGAGCAGACCTGGATTTTTAATTATCGTAACCACCGTTTATGAGGCATTAACCATGTTCCAGTCCTGTGTTAAGCTACATCTATAAAAGTAATAATAATAATTGGTCTTTGGGGTAAGCTTTACAAAGAGATAGTCCCCCGTCACAAATAAGAACAACACGCAGACGAAGAATAGCTTGAAGGAATTAGTCACCATCCCAGCTGATAGTTATAATCACACCAAGTATGTGAGAGTCAGGAAATGCCACGAGGTTAAGAAGATTACAAAGGATGGAGATGACTATAATTAGTCACCTTTAAGTGACTAGTATAATGCAATCACATAATTCATTTCCATCCCTGAAGCTCTGGCTTAGCCTCTTTGAGAATTCTAAGTCAGGGGTGATTCCCTCCCTCCACTTGCCCTAGTCAAAAATCAACAGGGAGCCTCTGCGGGGCATGGCAGGCAGTGTGGCTAATCTAAGGCTCCCTTGCCTCCTACCATCCGAATGCTCTACAACACTGCCAGGTAGAACTTCTATGACATTTGAAGAATTTTAAGAAATAGCTAAGAACGGGGACTCTATGACAATGATGTACTTAAGCAGGACTCTGTAATAGGAAGCACACAGGATTTGTTAACCGGAACTAGGAATTCTTGAATAGATTACTCTTTACTTATTCTTCAACGCATATAAACAAGGTATCTTGATCATATCTACCCCAACTCCCACCTGCCGCTTCTTCCAGGCACCCCAACACATCCCTCCACCCTACATGTCCTCTCCTTTTTTTTCTATTCTGACACACTAAATCCAGTTAGTGCTGCCTGTGGGATGCTGACTGGACCTGCTGGATGGATCCTGTGCAGGTCACCACAGCTAAAGTGAGTTCATGAATGCAGAGGATGTACTGTTTCCAGGAGACAGCATCTGAGGAGGCTCCTCCCTATCCTCTGGCCCCTACATCCCACCCCACCCTCACACAATGTTACCTGAGCCCAGGGAAGCGGGGATCGTTAACATGGATGGAGATAGAAATCTGTGTTTCCATTTACACCCAGCTGGCTCTGAACTTCAGCAAGGCTACACCCTCTTAAGATGAAGGCGGCACTACCATCCCACCTGTCCCTAAGGGCCACTGTGAGGATGACATGAAATAATGCCCATGGAGGCGCTTGTCTTAGGCCAGTGTATGCAAAAGGAAGAGGTCATTGTTGACAACATGGATTCCACCTTGCATCGAAAACGTGTTAATGATTGTGGTAGAAAACCAGATATCCCAAACTTAAACTTGGTAACTGTGGTGGCACTCACCTACAATCCCAGCGACCTGGGAAGCTAGGCCAAGAGGTTAGGACATTGCTTTCACAACATTGGAAAATCTTACCTCAAAATAAAATATTTTTACAAGTCTGAAGTCAAAAATGGGATTTATAGTGGGAGTTGTAACTTAGTGGGAGACACCTAGACACCCATGCACAAGGCTCTGGGTTTGAGCCTACTCTGAGAAATAAAAAATTCTTAAATTCAAAAACCTTGTTATGATTACTTTAGGTAAAGCAGTCTTTTTGACTTTTAAAAAATTGACCTGTATGAGAAACTGACTTAGTCATTTTGCTGTAGTGTGATGTCACTGGTCAAACAAAAGAAGACTGGGCCAGTCTCTCAAATTGTCTCAGCGCCACAGAGCAGCCTGAGAAGGATGCAGATTTTGGGCAGAGATGTTGGAGTAAAAGAAAGTGGGGGAGAAGAGGGAGGGTATTTCAACTCTAAGACAATATCCTGGCCAGGAACCAACCTTAGGCCTTGGATCCCAGAAAAACATCTGTTCAATGCCACCAGCCCAGCCCTCGGCTGTCGGGAAGCCCACCTTTAGGCACAAGACTCAGTGAGCTTTGGGACAGCCTGGAGGGCAAAATCAACACCAGAAGCTGTGTTTACTCAGGCTGTAGTAAGGCAGGCTTCACAAGGAGTCCATATTTGCTCAGGCCTCAAAGCTTATTAGATAGATTAGGAAGCAATTTGCTTACCCTGTCCACCACTCTAGCTCTCGGTGTCTGGGGTTTGCGTGCGTCGGTGTCTGGGGTCCACTGGTTTGTGGGGCTGGAGGGGGGGAACTGTAGTGCCTGAGTCGGGGTGGGGGGCGGTCTTCCAATAGACTCTTTCAAATAATCTATTTCAATTAATCTAGGGGCTCCCCCACCTAAATAATCTAGTTTTAAGATGAAAGGAATGGGTCATTAGCTTGACCCCATTCCCGGCCTCTGCTTGTGGAACTTTGGACCCCACGCTCACTTCCTGAATTGGATTCCATAAAAATTTCCTTGGCCTGGAAACTAAGTGAAGCAGAAACTATCAGCAGCCACTGGCTCTCTCCGTTATCTGTTTCACGGTGTGCCTGTGTGAACCTACTGAACTATTTTATTCGTTGCTCTGGCAGATCCCTGACAGAGAGAACTTTGACAGAGGAAGAACCTATTGTGGCTCATGCGGTCAGGGGGTTCAATCCTTCGTTGCTTGGCTCTTGTACCTTGGGCAGAGCATCATCGCTGTGTGGGCCTGTGGTGAGAACAATTCCCTTCATAACCAACCAGGAAGCAGCCAGAAAAGAGCGTACCCCTGGGACCGATCTCAGTGACTGACTTCTCTGACCTAAAGTTTCCACAGCCCCCCCTCCCCACCACCAATAGCACTTGTTAAGGACCAAGCATTCAAAGCATAAGCCTATAAGAGGCATTTCCCTTTCAACCCATATCAGCCACTGATTTCATGTGTATAAGGAATGAACACAGTATCTAGGTTGTAGTAAATAGTAACTCTGATATATTATCATTTGTAAGACAGGATACTCTGGGCTGGATACACAGCTCAGGGACAGAGAGCTCGTTTAGCATGGGTGACACCCCTCAGATCGTACTTAGTATAGCAGCAGCAACAACAACAACAATAATAATAATAAAAGTAAAACCCACTACTAAACAAATATCTTTTTAATCTTTTCCTCTTCTAATCCCTTGAGTCCACAGGCAATAAACACAGGAAAACAGAACTGTTCTGCTCACAGGAACATTCTACATGACAGGATCCCCCAGCTCTTGGAAACAGAAGTCAACCTAACCAAAATCTGTTTTAACAGATTCTACAATGGAGGAAGGCTTGTCTGGATTTTTCCACTCTGAGCTCTGATACTGATTTTCAACTTCTTGGAGATTCTAGACACTTTGATAGCATATGATGTGAGGATTCTTTAACCCCTGACCTTCTGAGGGCAGCGAGTGATTTTCTTAGGAATGAAAAAACTACTCTCTGTTACAAATGGTTTAATTCATGTTGGATGGTGAGTGAGTGTGTGTATTGTGTGTGTGTATGTATGTGTGTGTGTGTGTGCTGTGTGTGGGTATGAATTGTGTGAGTGTGTGAGTATTGTGTGTGGTGTGTGTCTAAGTGTGTTGTGTGTGTTGTGTGTATGTGTGTATGAATGTGTGTAAGTGTGTGTATGTTGTGAGTGTGAGTTTATGTGTGTGTTGTGTAGATATGAATGTGTGTGAGTGTGTGTGTATTGTGTGTGTGCTGTGTATATGTTGTATGTATGAATGTATGTAAGTGGATATATGATGTGTGTGAGTGTGTGTGTGTGGCAAGTTTACTGCTAAAGCCAGCCTAATCTTTTTAGCCCCACCCTTGAGCCTGAGGTTCCAAGCCAAATGTCCTGCTCGGCCCTCCTCTGTCTTGTGGGATCGATTTACTGTTCCAGAATAGATGGCTCCCCACAATGCCTCTGTGGCAGAATTGTGAACAAACTAATAGATTTTAGTATGTGGGGGAGGAGGGTAACATAAATGTATTTAAAGTAACAGGCCCACTCTCTCCAAAAACTATCCAAAATAAAATTTGAGTGAAATTTTGGAAAACTAGGTACCTACCATGCCTACATTTACCCTAGGACATCAGGATATCTGTGGGACCTGAATCAGAGGTAGGAACCAGGGTTAGAGACACAGCATTTACTCCAGGGAAAAATAGAGACTATGCCCGCCTTTTCCTCCTGCACTCCAAGAAGGGTTCATCACTCCATCTTTTATACTTGACTGATTCTTTTTAGAAACCAACTATGGATGACCTAAGTTCAAGTAGCAATGGATTTGGGGTCCCAAGAGTTTGGGGAAACACCAGTCCAAACCTGATCTAGTCCAGGCTACCTCTAAGATGTTTCTCAAGGCCTTGTATTGAGATGTGGGAGCCCCAGCTGCCCTCTGCCCACGTGGAAGGCTTAAGCGGTGCCTTAGAAAGCTTCACTCTCAGGCTACTAATCAATCACATCCTTAGGAAGCATATATTCAACACCCCAGCATGAAACTAGGCGCTGTGGAACACTTCCCCAGAATGTGTAAGGTAGGTCTCTCATTGAAGTAGGAGATTAAAATCCCCTTGGTGGCTATAAAACAAATATACATTGTGTTAAAGACCACACGTTAAACTGTGTGCTCAGAGGTCCATCGTGGTCCAAGCCCAGAAGGTGTTTTACAGGTAAGTTTGGTATGTGGACACAAAGTGCTTGCAGGAGAAGGTGGAGCACGAACTGGGCTTGCTTTATACTCCTTTAACTGCTCTTCGAAAAGAGCACTTTCTTCTGGCCTGCCTCCACCTTAGGAATCCACCAGTATCCACCTCTCAAATATTGTCTTAGCAACCGTTTACTGATTAACTCTACCCAGCTGAACAGGCCAGCATCAATGCCACCGCCGGAATTCAGACTTCTGTCATACCCTCACAAAGTTCCAAGGCCAGAAAGGATTATAGAGGTCATCTAATCCAAACTCCCTTTCATTGCTAGTTCAGACACCTGAGGACATGCGTCAGCACACTTCCTGGGAAGTTTAATCATGTTGGCTGTGGATATCGGGCCAAAAGATCCACCCTTGAAGAAGTAAGGTTAAGAAGCAAAGACACAAAGCACACTTTGAACAATTCCACCACATGACTACCATCCAATCACCTCCAAGATTTGATCCATCCCACCCCCACTGACGAACTGTGTGACCATTACCACACACTGAAGTATGCCTCGACCCAACCCAAACACTGGAGCAGCAGCCATATTATAGCTATCACGTCAAACCTATAGTCGGTGTGGAAGGTGAGCCTGCACCCAGGCTAGCTCCCAGCCCCAATTAGAACTCAGTGACGATAAGACCGGTTCTTCCTTGTGTACACCCAAGCCCTGCCTCTCACCTTCTACCCAACACACAACTTTTCCTGTTGAACCACACTGGATTGTGTGAGTTGTACTAAATGTTACAGAATTCATTATGAGGGAGAAAAACAAAGCATGGGAATTTCAGCAGAGGCTGGGATGGGGATGGAAAGTTGGCTCAGCAATTAAGTGTACCGGCTGCTCTTCCAGAGGACCTGGGTTTTATTCCCAGAATCCATGAGGTGGCTCACAACCACCTATAACTCTAGTTCTAGAGGACCTGATACCCTCTTCTAGCCCCTGTAGGCACAGGTGTATATATACAAGCAAACACTCATACAAATGAAATAAAATCACTTTTTTTCTTTTTTAAGGAAAAAAAAAAGGATGAATAAATCACTCCCTCCTCAACCACCTCTGGGTTTCTTTATCTGGAGAGATTTTCCCATTCATGAGAAAGGTGATGAAGACACTGATTCCATCAGGAAACAGTTTTATAACAGTCCATGTAAAGTCAAAGGCAAAGACTATGCTAAAATCCTTACATGGGATCTTCCCTCAGTCCTATGAAGTGCATTCTCCTGTGAACCCATCTGTAAGATAGAGAAATGGAACTCAGAATAATAGAGACTTCAGAGACGAGAGATCCTGAGGTAGTGTCTGATTCTGTGAAAGGAACAAAGATTGTGCTGGATTTTAAATGTTGGGTAGATTTTGAGATCAATATTTAGGTAGAAAAGCAAAAGATCTGTGAGGAGACTATTCAGTTGGAATATCCAGCTCTCCCCTGATTGATCCAGAAAGGCCCATTCTTGTCTCTCCAAACCCCACTCACTCAGAGAATCTCCAACAAAGAAAAGGCATCAAAAAGCCCAGTTCCACTGGCTACGGCAACTCCCCCTCTTATGTTGTCAGCTGCCCAAGTGCCCACCTAGAGCATTCAGCTTTTGATCACACTTGGGCACAAACCTATTTTGTGCCAGACACGCCATCACCCCTTGCCTACAACCTATATAAGCTCCCTGCTCTAGTTCAAGCCTGTGACTTCTCCACCCCGATCTCTGGGACTGGAGAACCCACCGGGGAGTTGCCTTGCTCAAATAAACCTGTTCTTTTACTTTTTCAATTCAGCTTGATCTGGCTTACTGTGCCAGTGGAGTAACCTATTATCAGGCTGCAGAAAACCTATTAGAGACATGAACAAGGGACAGGAAGACAGATGTTACCACAGTCTAGAGGAGTTTCAAAGAGAGATGCAGTACTGGGTGTGGTGTTTAATCCCAGCACTCAGGAGGCAGAGACAAGTTGATCTCTGACTTCAAGGTCTATATAGCAACTTCCAGGCCCTCTAGGGCTACATAGTAACAACCCTCCTCTAAAACAAACTAAAAGAATACAATGTAATGTCAAGGATAAGACACAAATCAGACAAAGAGTGAACAATGAAGGTCAGAGTTGAGCATGACAGATGCAATCCTCAGTGGGTTTTCTGGAAAAGAAACAGAATGAGGGAAGGTTCCTCCGGTGAGAAGGCTTGGTGTTTGTCCTGGGTCAAGAGGCAGCAAGCAGTGTCGTGCGTGGGAGATGCTGGGGATGGTAGGGGAGAGGAAACCTGGCCCAGATAAAAAGGAATAAAGGGAGAAACAAAATGTCCTACACATAGTCAACCCTCCACTTCCCATAGCCTATGCAAGGGTTTGTTTTATAAGATTTATTTTATTTTTATTGGTGTGTGTGTGTGTGTGTGTGTGTGTGTGTGTGTGTGTGTGTCTGTCTGTCTGTCTGTCTGTGTCTGTGCATGCTTCCAGATGCCCTTGGAGGCTAGAAGAAGGTGTCGCATGTCTTGCAGCTAGAGTTACAGACAATTCTAAGCATCCCGGTGTGGGTGCCAGGAACCAATCCCAGGTCTTCTGCAAGAGTAGCAGATACTCTTAACTGCTAAGCCATCTCACCGACCCTGATTATTATCATTTTTTATTTTATTTTATGTGCATTAGTGTTTTGCCTGCATATATATCTGTGTGAGGGTGTCAGAACTCCTGGAACTGGGGTTACAAACAGTGGTGAGCTGCCACGTAGATGCTGGGAATTGAACCCGGGTCCTCTGGAAGAGCAGTCAGTGCTCTTAACTCCTGAACCATCTCTCCAGCCACCACTCCACCCTCAATTATTTTTATAGACTATCTTTAGAATAGTTTTAAGATCTCAAATGGGCCAGGCATGGTGGTGCACACCTTTAATCCCAGCACTTGGGAGGCAGAGGCAGGTGGATCTCTGAGTTCAAGGTCAGCCTGGTCTAAAGAGTGAGATCCAGGTCAGCCAAGACTACAAAGAGAAACTCTGTCTCAAAAAATTGGAGGGAGGGGGAAGGGGGCAGTGGGCGGGAAGGATCACAAATAGAATGGGTAGTATAGAGGTTTCCCACATGTCCTAGTCCTCACTTGAGTGGTTTCTCCCATTATCAACAAGCTCCACCAGTGTGGTCTGCTAGAGCTGAGGAACCTGCATTGACATGCTCCTGTCACTCAGGGCATGGCATAGCATGTTCAATGTGCTTAGGCCAATGCATAACAATGCATATTGTTATAGTTTAGATGTAAAACATCTCCCTTTGGGCCTCTGTGCTTGAACACAGTCTCCAGCGGGTGGTACTGTTTGGGAAAGTTTTAGAAACTTTAGAGGAAGGAAATTGGGCCTTGGGAGATATTCTCCCACCCCACCTCAGGCCCAAGCTTGCGGCTCCTTGCTCATCTGAAACATGAGGGGTGCCAGGTGCATGCTCCCATGATCATGAGCTCTGCCATGCTCTCTCCACCATCATGGACCATATTTCTTCAAACTGTGATCCAAAATAAATCCATCCCTCCTTCTCTAAGCTTCTTCTGCCGGGTATTTTTGTCACAGAAATGATCAAAGTCATTAATGCATGTGTCCACCATGACAGTATCATGGAGAGTTGTGCAACTGTCCCCCCAAATCCTCTACTTCACACATATTTTCAAGAAACAAAAACAAGATTGGTTTTGTATTTTTGCTTCTTTGAAAATGGCAAGATTGCCAGGTTGGGTGGCGCACGACTTTAATCCCAGCACATAGGAGGCAGGCGGCTCTCTGTGAGTTCCAGGCCAGCCTGGTCTACATAAAGAATTCCAGCAAACTATGAGAGAGGCCCTGTCTCAAAAGAAGGAGATAAAGAGATGGGGGGAGGGAGGGAGGAAGGGAGGAAGGGAGGGAGGGAGGGAGGGAGGGAGGGAGGGAGGGAGGGAGGAAGGAAGGAAGGAAGGAAGGAAGGAAGGAAGGAAGGAAGGAAGGAAATGACTAGATAAACAAACTCACTCTAAGAGAATGCTATCTGTGTTAGGTTTTGTGCTTTGTACTTGGTGATTTGATGTCTATTTCATCATTTAAAAATCTCAGATAGCCATCTGGCCATAGACAATGCCATCTAATCCCTGTTCTGTGAGGCTGGAGTCCAGAGCATCCAAAGCACCAATGCTGAAGGGGCTGGCAAAGCAGGCAACCCTCTGCCATCTGCCCATGGACAGTTAGGATGGCAAAGTCAGAGCATTAAGTCTCGGGCATTCCCCTTTAGTCTGTGGTCCGCCAACACTCAGTGAGACAGCTTCATCTTGAAACAGTATCATGTCTTCTTTCATGTAAGATACATTTTCAGGTGGCGCAGCCTTTAATCGCAGCACTCGGAAGGCAGAGGCAGGCGGATCTCTGTGAGTTCGAGGCCAGCCTGGGCTACCAAGTGAGTTCCAGGAAAGGCACAAAGCTACACAGAGAAACCCTGTCTCGAAAAACCAAAAAAAAAAAAAAAAAAAGATACATTTTCAAATGGACCTTTCCAAAGGGGAACATCCCCCATTAAACATTTTTAAGTACCTATTATACGGGAGTAGCAATTTGCTGTGGACATGTATAGTCCACCCTCAAAACATTTATCATCTCTTACCATGCTATATATCCAGGCAAAAGCGAAGGCTGTGATGCAGGGACGGGAGAAGGACAAAGGTGCTCCCAACTGGCCATCTGTGCTTCGGGGACGTGAAGGAAGACCGTGATAACCAGGCACAGTGGTGTCTCTGCAGTCCCAGGACTCAGGAGGCTAAGGATGGAGAACCTCGCACCCCAGGCCAACCAGAACTACGTAGAGAGATACCACTTCAGGACAGAGTCAGGGTTGGGAGGGAGAGAGAGGGAAGGAAGTCAAGAAAACACACAGTGCTTGATAGAAGTTTCAGGTATGCGACAGCAGTCGCTTGGGTCTCAGAAAATGAAACACCAAAGAACAGGCCTGGGACACGCTGGGCATTTTTATTAACAGCAGCTGGGAGGCCTCGTCAGCCTTCCCTTGTGTCCCCCTGATCTCCAAGCTCAGCAAGGGGTTCCTCTCGGAAATTACCTTACCAGACCCAGCAAAGGGACAAGGTTGCCTTCTGTCCCCTTCGAGGCTGCACTAGCCAGGAAAATTGAAACTCAAAAGACAGACGGCCCCCACATCCAGACATCATCACAAGCCGTTGTCTGCCCTTCGGCCTAGGCAGCTTGCCGAATCATTTACAAACCCTTATCTGTTCTTTGAGCCCATCCAACATCCCATTTGAGAATCATCCACGACTCCCCAAATTTACCGACTGGCCTAGTTTGATTTTGATTGTTGGAGATAACCACCATGACCAAAAGCGACCGAGGAAAGGAAGAGTTTATCTCATTTTCCACGTCTGCCCCACAGTTTGACAGCCTTGTGGGAAGTCAGGGTCGGGACTCAAGGAAGGAACCTGGAGGCAGGAATAATTGGCAGGAATAGCTGCTTGGTGGCTTGCTTACCCGCATGCTCATGTTCCTCTGCATCCTAAGGCCACCTGCCTAAGAATGGTACCACCTGCAGTGGGCTGGGCCCTTCTCCATCAATCAGCAATCAAGAAAATGGAGATGTGCTCACCGGCCAATCTGATAGAGACAAATTCTTCAGCTGAGGTTTCCTCTCTCCAGACAGGTGTCCCTAGATTGTGTCAAGCTGAGAATAAAACAGATTAGCATAAACTTCACTTCTCCCTCTCTTGTCCCTGTGAAGATGAGAATGCGCACGTCTGGGTCTCATCTGGTGGCCGAGTTCCCTTCTGTGGTGCCTCTGAGGATGCTAATGAGTTTGTTTCTCCTCCTGTGGGCTGGCTACTGTCTGTTCACTTCAGTGAATCTTCACGGGGCAGAGGGAGGGACTCGACTCCTCGTCCCTCCAAGTTTATTAGGCGAAGAAGGGAAGCAGGTGTTTGAAGGAAAACAAAGGGTCCGGTGCAGAGCGATGTGAAACAGCCTGGCGGTTTGACGAACTTTCCAGAAGCTGCTGTCGGGCCAGAAGGTGATGGGAGAAATGTTGGGGAAGTCAGCCCTCAGAGGTGGATGAGCTGAACGGAGGGAACGTGAGGCGTGGCCCAGCAGCAGCAGAGCTTATGGAGGTGTTTAAGTTAGGAGGCTGCCTGACCTAATTCGTTTGAAAAGGCTATCAGTGCGGAGGCTGAATACTGAGCCGGGGTTTGGAGAAGAAAGGGAATTAGTGAGGGAGTTGATGAGCCAGCACCCGCGGGGCCAGGGATGGCCAGGCAAAGACAATAGAGAAGACAACCAGCCATTTCCCCAGGCTCTTTTGAAATGGACTTGACAATTAAATGGGAAAGGTCAAGGAGTGAGAAAGGTGAGGCTGGTTTGCAGTGTTGGCCTGGATTATCCAGCCACAGTGTTACCAGCCACCGGGACGACAGACAGACAGACAGACACAGGAAGGGGAGGACAAGGAGAAAAACGACATGGCAAGGAGGAAGCAGGGACACCACACTCCTCATCCCTCTTCGGGGTCACAGCCACCCGTCCTATCACTGAAGACAGGCTAACAAAAGAGAAGTGTGGGGAATTTAATCCAGGACATGGGGGCTTTTGAAAGCAAAGGCCCAGAGACCCGGCGGGAAGTTTCTGTTTTATGCATCGATTCCATGGAGAATGGACCGTCACAGGGATGTGATGGGACACAGGGTCCCAGTGGTAACAGGCCTCCCTCCAGCCCCTTCTTGGCCTCCATGCATGGCACTTCCTCCTCCTGAGTCCGTAACAGAACACCTCCGCAGAGAGGCGCTTAGGTCCTACGTGACAGGTCAGAGATTTCTTATCATGGAAGCTGTCGCGTTGAGGTGGGTAAGGGTTAGAACTTATTTCTAGGGTTTGCGGCTGTCTACGGGGAAGGGTGGGTTCCGATTTCCATGACCCACCTGGCAGAAGAGGAATTGTAGTCTCTATGCCTGCCTTGGAAGAAAGGGAAGCCAAAAAGAAGAGGGCAGAAGACAGTTTTTAAAAAAATGATCTTGCTTGAGAGCCCTTGTCCATCAGATCAAAGTAGCCAGTGTGCCAAGGCACCATATTTTGGGGTGTGTTGTCTGGACTTGGCAGCACTAATGAATTTCTGGCCCCTCGGGCCATCCTGGAGTAGCTGTGTGGTGGGTGGTTGTACACACTGGTTCGGAGCTCAGGAAGAAAGCCTTCAAGCTGTCAGCAGAAGAAGTGTTTTAAGGATACAAAAAAGAATAGAAATCTTCATCAAGGATTGTCCCAGCTGGCAAAAAGAAAAAAAAAAATTTCTTCTCAAAAAAAAAAAAAAAGGAACAATCATTTTCAAATTCATTTCTCTCCCAACAAAGGAATTATCCAAGGTCTTGTTTCAAACAGAAAAGGAAGAATAAGCAGCTTTTTACATGAATGCAGTAATTCATGAGGCTCTGGGAAATGCAGCTGCAGTTTTGTCCATCATTTGTCCTGTGCAAACACTACCATATTCTCTGAAGCTAGTCTCCCTTCAGAAAGGTGGCCTGCGTGTTGCCAGCCAGCAGCCACAGAACCTTTCACTGCAGTTCTCCCTGGGTAAGATCATAATCTTCAAGTTAATATCGGAAGGGTCCATTTCCGGTCCATCTCCTAAGTCGACCCTAAGAATGGTTGTCTCTATGCTGGAGAACCCTGTGAGGGGCAAGTAAAGTCTCAGCGGCCAGTTCTTGTCAGCTGTTTTGTGCATGGAAGGCCAGCCCAGCAACAGAGTTCTCGCTATAGCTTGCTGCTCTTGGGGATCATTTTGGCCCTCTAATGTAAAGGAGAGCAGAAGTATGGCAAGTTGAGAATGCTGGATACTAATCCCCCTCTTCAAGAATCGCCACAGGACAGAACTTGTTTAAGGCCTTGGGAATCACCAAGATGCCCCTCACCCACACTTTCCTGGGCATGTCACTCCTGGGCTCTTTCCGTCTGCCCCAGCAGCCCCCAACTCCCACTGGGCACATCTGTCAGAGCCAACTTGGCATTTGTACAGGGAGGCAGCACACTGTCCCATCTCACAAACCTGGGGGCAGGACCTTATCTCTCTCAGCAGTCCTTTCCAATTTGAATGCTGAATGTGAGTGAAGAAAGGGCCCTCCTCTCCCTCCCCTAACCTGCTGGCTGCTGGAGGACTTCCCACTTGAGAGGAAATCTGCTATTTTCTGCCAAGAGTCCAAAACCCCAAGGAAGTCTTAGAGATTGGGCCTTTGACCTGCTCCACTTGGCTTTGTCTTTGGGTTGTTTCCAGGGCAAAGGGGAAACTCCTCTTAGAATGGGCTCTTTGTCCTTGGGCAAGGTACCTCTAGGGAAACCCCAAAGCGAGCGGTCACTTTTTGGTGGCCTCATTTTCTATTCTGCTCTGTGTATTAGGTCAGTGGAAAGTGTTTCTCCCCCCACCCGCCCACCGCCCCCCCAAAACAAAATCTGGTTCAGGAGAAGAAAAGATGTTGTGACAGGTTTTTTTTCTTTGTGCGATGCTCTCCAAGTCTACACCAGGAAGCAGAGCATCTGCATCCACTCTTAGGATTTCTCTTCTTCATTTTCTTGTCACCAAAGATTCCCCTTCACGGCTGAAATGTCAGACACTTTGCGTCTGCACATGCCTTCTTGAGCTCATGTGGAACCTTTGAACTAATGTGGTGCGAGATGAGACTCCTGGTGATGAGGAAAAGTACTCAGGAAAAAGGGAAAGGTGGGAAGACCAAGAAATGGCTATAAATGGGCAGCCGTGATCAGCCATGATGATTGTAGTAAATAAACAAGTCACTGCACTGGACTGAAGAAGCAGGAAGAGAGAAGCAGAGAGAGAAACAGGTGTCGGAATGGGCCTGTGAGGAGATACTTCGCGTCCTCAGAAGTTACGGCATGGAATCATTCAAATGGAACATTCTCGATACGCCGCTCCTCAGACCCAGAGGCACTAAAGAATCTTTCATCTTTCTTCTTGAATCTTTGGTCTGGTCACTGATTAAACACCACATCAGCCAGCATGTGTTCAGACCCAACAACATCCTCTAGGCCTTACACAACCCATGGAGAACCCAGGTGCCATGGTTGCAGAAGTGGAGTTGACAAGCTATGCCACTGAAGGTCCCTCTCCAGGCCAGCATGAGCACAATGTTCCCATGGTGTTCGTGGGGGACTGGTTTTAAAAGCTGTGGTGTTCGAGTCCCTTGTGTGAAATGGTGTAGTCATTGCACATAACCTATGTACATCTTTCCATACATTGCACATAACCTATGTATATCTTCCCTATGAATATCTTCACCCCTACACCTAAATACCTGACATGTTCTAAGTGCTATGTAAGTAGTCATGGCACTGTTTGGTCTAGGGAACAGTGTGGACATATTTGGTCATAGGCACACATTTTCTGCCCAATACTTCTGATCCATAGTTGATTGAGTCTGTGAATGCAGAACCTGAGGATTGGCAGACGATTGTCAGGACCTGCCCTCAGCCACCAGCCACGAGTCGTGTGGCTAAAATAACAAAGAGGACATCCGGAGAGAGACAGTCATTGACTTCAGTTCAGGACCTGATGTCTGCAGTTTTCCCAGCCTTGCCTGATGGTCATGAGACATCACACCTAGGATAAGGAAGGGAGTCTAACAATACCTCTTCTGATGTACTAGGAGGACGTGTATTCCGGAAGCCACTAGTGAGCTTGGCACTTAACCCCTAGTGACTTAGCACTGTGGCCAAAATCATGTGACACAGACATGATTGTATTCAGGAGACCAAAAGAGGAACTTTTTCTTTCTTTTTTTTTTTTTTAGCCTCAGACATGGAGGCAACAAGGAGAATCAGTAGACATGGCGGTTGATCTCCGTCTGGATTTTGACTCGTGTAGGACACTGAAGCCCAGCCTGCTTCCCTTTCTGTTGCTATCCATGTGTCCTTATTTCAGTTTATTGTCCCAGGACCCAAAGTGCGTGTACCCCAAAGCTGTCTGTCTGCATTGTACCAGCACTGTCCTCTCTCTGCTTCCTGAGTGTAGATACAATGTGACCAACCACCTCAGACTCCTGCGCCCTCACACTCCTGACCCCGCGCCTAGGCTGCCAGGATGAGCTGGATCCCTCAAACTGAGAAACCAGGTAAACCCTTTCTCCCTTAGGTTGCTGCCTGCCAGGTGTTTGGTCACAAGTGATGATCAAAGTAACTAATACCGTACATCTATTGGCTGAGTCAATGATAAAAGCTGGCTGGAGAAATACAGTTTGGGGATGATCATTACAGGACTAGGTTGGGGACCCCACCAACGAACTGTCTCTCTGCTCATCACTTCCCTTGGTCACTTACAGCTGAACTATGTTACCAGTCAGTTTGTGACACACAGTAACGTTGTTCTCATTTAAAATAAAAACTTTCAGATTAGTTCAATCCCCACCCCCGAGCCTTCTTCAGGTCTTCCAAAAGGCCTGAAGTTCCTTGGGTTTACATCAAAGTCCTATCTAATTTGCTCCCAAGGGAGACCTACCACAAGAGGAAAGTTGTACATTTCCACAGGGATTTCCCCTAAACAGTTAATGAGTTGTGACTTCCTTGTACATACAGGCAGACACAACTGCTGCATTCTGAGCAGGTAGACAGAATTTGAACCAGATGGTTCAAGGCAAGGAAACCGGCTTAGCAAATCATTTCAAACACCTCCATGTGTTGACTGAAATCCTTAAGGGGTATGGCAAAACATGGCCCTTATTTTCTCAACAAATTGTGCACCGTACTGAATATTAAACGGGAAGCTGAACAGGAGAGAGAAAGCTCTAGGTTTTCTTTCCTCATCATCAGAACTGAAGGCCTAGTGGCTAGTTTCAACGCATTGATGGAGAGAGAGAGAGAGAGAGAGAGAGAGAGAGAGAGAGAGAGAGAGAGAGAGAGAGAGAGAGAGAGAGAGATCCTGATCTCACAGCACTGAAGGACTTCTGGTAATCCCATCACTACCATTTGAATAAATCAGAGGTGGCAAGGGTGTGTGTAATTTCCATGAGTTCCTATATGGAAAGCAAATCCCATTTTGCCCGATTTTCCAGTTTCCACAATAAATTGTCCCAGCCTCTCATCCCTGCCGTGAAGCCAACTTCATTAAAACCTCGGCTGATGATGCAAACTGAGGCATTTTCCAGCACACAGCACCCCCCGAACCCCAACCTCCAGTTTAATTAAAGCTAAATTTGGTTAAGGAGTAAACTGGTATTTACAAATCAGGAGAAAAATCTGGTTCCAGTAATTAAAAGGATTTTCTAAATCTTGTCTTCTATGTTAGAACATTTGGGTTTTAATAGTTAATTAAAGACTTCTAAATCATCCTTTGAAAAACTTGAAAAAGAAAAGATTAGGGACCAGCCACAAAGACATCACTGACTGGAAGTTAGTTCTGAAATTCCCGGAGGAGAAGCCAAAGTCTCCCTTTACCGAAAACACTTTGGGGCATGTAGACTTTTTTGTCTTGTCTTTCCTTTGAACAAAAGGATAGCCCTGTCCATTCACAGCTGTTCCACAAACACAAGTCAGCTTGCAAGCCACTCACACGCCACTACCCTTGCAGCTAAGAAGCACAGATGTCTGCCTGGTTCCTGTCACTTACCAAGCTGTGACTGGAGACAAACTCCTTGGGCAGGCAGACAGATGGACAGATGGAGACAGACAGACAGATGGGCACACACACACACACACACACACACACACACACACACACACACACACACACACTTTGGCCAGCCTGTATCTTTCCTAGCTAATATTTTTTTTTAATTGGGCCATTTTTTAAAAGATTTATTTATTTTTGCACATGAGTGCTCTATTTGCATGTGTGCCTGCATGAAAAAAGACCCCACTATAGATGGCTGTGAGCCGCCATGTGCTTGGTGCAACTTGAACTCAGAACCTCTGGAAGAACAGCCAGTGCTCTTAACTGCTGAGCCATCTCTCCAGCCCCCTCTAATATTTTCTAAAAAGGTAGGATAATCAGCCAGTTGACACATCAGCAGCCCAGTGCTGGGTGCTAGAAGTGGACACTGGAGACTACTTGTTGCTCAAGACTGGGGCCTAATTAAGAAGGCAAACACACACATGTGTGGCTAGTGCTGCTACAAAGCCCCCCACACACACAAGATACACAGGACAGACAAGGAGTGTGTAAGCTGTAGAACAAGGACTAAAGGAGAATGCGCGCGCGCGCGCGCGCGCGCGCGCGCACACACACACACACACACACCCTGGGCTGGCCTCCCCTTGAGAGTGAGTCCAGCTGGTTTTGGCTGGAGAGGAGGAGCAGACATCTGGAGGACAGTAATTTCAGACAGTGAATAAGACATACAAGCAGGAAAAATCGATGCCTGGCTTCAGGAACCAGTCTGTGGACTCAGCGGCCAGAGCTCAAGGCTTGAGACCGGAATGAGACCTAGAGGGAGGGAAGAAAGCCTAGCCCGGTCAGCCAAGGCTATTGCTGTGCTGTGACCAGCTTACCTCACATCAGTGCTCACACCGCAGGGGATCTACATGTGTGCCAAAGAATAACATGCAAAGTTGCACGTCTCTTCACGATAATCAGTTGCCAGATCCTCAACTTCTATATGGCCATTTTTCTAAAATTTCCTAATGGGTCAGCAAGATACCTCGGTGAATAAAGACACTTGCCAGGCAAGCTTGGGGACCTGGGTTGGATCCCCAGAACCCATGTAAAGATGGGAGGAGAGAACAGATTCCCACAAAGTTGTCCTCTCACACAAGGGCCATGACACACTCAGACCCTCCCTGGATCATGTCCACACACAACCATGATAAATACAAATTTAAATAAACCATCATGATAACAAAAACTGCACTTGGAAAAGAAAGGCACACCTGTCCTCAGCACTCCGCAAGGCCACCCCTTCACATCTTTCCTGTCACCTTGCTTTCTTACTATGAGGTTGAAATTCTGGAGGAGAAAATAATTAGTAGCACCGATCATTTTCTATGATCACCAGTGCTTTATAGGTTAATGCTCTAGATTAAAATTCTATTTGAATTCTTTTTTACTCAAAAAAAAAAGTTTCAGGACAGTATTTAAAATCCACTCAATCACATCTATCGTAGAGTATTTCAATTATAGTCAGTTCTAATTTTATTGCAAATTTATAACGCTTGGTATTTTCTAACTACCAACAAAAAATAAACTTTAGCTGGGCGGTGGTGGTGCACGCCTTTAATCCCAGCACTCGAGAGGCAGAGCCAGGTGGATCTTTGTGAGTTCGAGGCCGGCCTGGTCTACAGAGCGAGATCCAGGAAAGGCACAAAGCTACACAGAGAAACCTTGTCTCGAAAAGTCAAAATAAATAAATAAATAAATAAATAAATAAATAAATAAATAAATAAATAAATAAATAAATAAATAAATAAACTTTAAATCCATTCCTAGCATGCGATAAATCCGGGGTTTAATCCCCAGCACCCAATAACCCAAGCAGGGTAGCACAGGCGTCTAATCCCATCACTCAGGAGGTGGAAGCAGAAAAATTGGAAGTTTCAGGTCACCCTTAGCTGCATCAGGTTTGAGGCTATCCTGGGATATATGAGACCCTTAAAGGGAAATGCAATTTAATTACGACATCAGTAGAGTTTGGGAAACACAATGAAGGGGGGCGGGGAGATGATTTCTGGGGTAAATTAAATCTGAGAAGAACCAACTTGACTTTCAACAGAGAGGGTCCTTTAATATGCTAATAAACACTGAGACTCTCAAGAGAGGGGGTTGTGCTGTTCATAAAGTTTGATCACAGAAGGCAACACCAAGGGATAATCTGAAATTCTTTTATTCCTCCCCTCAATGACCTCATCATTATCATCCCCATAAAGTGACTATAGACGTGAGCTTCATTCAGGTCTAGCCTGCTCCTGTAAGCTCACCAGTTGTTTGGACACAGTTGGCAGTCAAGCTGTCTTCTGAGAGAAGAAGTTCTAGAGGGACAAATCCACTCTTGAGCCTAATACACACAGACGAGAAATAGTTGGGTAGGAGGTTGGCACCAGATCTGTGAAATGTCTCTGCATTTCCTTAGAATGTCCATCTGTAGCTGGGTGTTGGTGGCGCACGCCTTTAAACCCAGCACTTGGAAGTCAGAGACAGACAGCTCTCTCTAAATTTGAGGCCAGTCAAGTCTAGATAGTGCGTTCCAGGCCAACCAGGGCTACAGACAGAGAGCCTGTCTCAAACAATACAGCTGTGCAAATCAGATACTTTCTTCGAGAACTGTTTGTAACTTGTTTCGGTTCTCAACGGCACTTTGTAGGAATGTGCACAACTGCTGTATCCAGCGTGTGAGATCGTCTGATTTGGGCCTTACCGTCGTCTTCCTGGCACCAAGTGTGTAGATAGAAGCCACTTGGCTAGAAGCATGACCTGGAAGTTGAAACAAACCCTGTGATATAGAACTTTGTGGTATATCATGAATTTGTGCTTTGGAGTCCTGTGTACTGTGTGTATAGCAGTGATATAGCTTCCCAATCAATACAGAGCACTTACGAATGTTATCTCTGCCCTTCTGTGTGGTGTGTGAGAGACAATGTGTGTGTGTGTGTGTGTGTGTGTGTGTGTGTGTGTGTGTGTGCGCAGGTACACATGCATGTGAAAGCCAGGGTGGTGCCTCAGGCTCTAGTCATCCTATGTTTTTTTTTTTTTAATTTATTTTTCTATTATCAGCTTGATACAGCACAAATTCTTATCCTAATAGTGAAATGTTTGATTGAGGCTTGCCCAGTAATTGAGTAAAACCAAAACTTATTATAAGCCACAGTCATCCTAGGGTCCCCCCTGCTATGTAGCCTCCCTGGTTCTGTGGGTTACAGTCAGATTGTTCTTTGCTTTATATCTAGAATCTACTTATGATTGAGTACATACCATGTTTGTCCTTCTGGGTTTGGGTTACCTCACTCAGGATGATATTTTCTAGTTCCATCCATTTGGCAACAAATTTCATGCTGTCATTGTTTTTCTCTGGTGAGTAGTACTCCATTGTGTAGATGTACCACATTTTCTTAATCCATTCTTCAGTTGACGGGCATCTAGGTTGTTTCCAGGTTCTGGCTATTACAAATAGTGCTGCTATGAACATAGTTGAGCATGTATCTTTGTGGTATGATTGAGCATTCTTTGAGTATATGCCTAAGAGTGGTATGGCTGGGTCTTAAGGTAGATTGATTCCCAATTTTCTGAGAAACCGCCATACTGATTTCCACAGTGGTTGTACAAGCTTGCACTCCCACCAACAGTGGAGGAGTGTTCCCTTTGCTCTGCATCCTCTCCAATATTGGTTGTCATTGGTGTTTTTGATCATAGCCATTCTGACAGGTGTAAGGTGGTATCTCAGAGTCGTTTTGATTTGCATTTCTCTGATGATTAAGGATGTTGAGCATTTCTTTGTCTTTCAGCCATTTGTGATTCTTCTTTTGAGAATTCTCTATTTAGCTCTTTAGCCCATTTTTAATTGGATTGTTTAGTATTTTGGTGTCTAGTTTCTTGAGTTCTTTATATACTTTGGAGATCAGTCCTCTGTCAGATAAGTATCTTCAACAAATAGTGCTGGCATAAAGGGATGTCAATATGTAAAAGATTACAAATAGATCCATATCTGTCACCGTGCACAAAACTCAAGTCCAAGTGGATCAAAGACTTCAACATAAATCCAGTTACACTAAACTTAATAGAAGAGAAAGTAGGAAGTACTCTTGAATGGATTGGAACAGGCGATCACTTCCTAAATATAACACCAGCAGCACAGACACTGAGCACAACAATTAATAAATGGGACCTCTTGAAACTGAGAAGCTTTTGTAGGACAAAAGATATGGTCAATAAGACAAAAAGACAGCCTACAGAATGGGAAAAGACCTTTACCAACCCCACATCTGACAGAGGACTGATCTCCAAAGTATATAAAGAAGCCATCCTATGTTTTGAGGCAGGGTCTCTCTCTAGCCTGGAATTCACAAAGCAGATTGACTGGCCAGCGAATCTCCAGATCTACAAGGACTGCAATGTGTCCCTCAACACCTGACTTCCTTAAACATGGGTTCTGAGGTTTAAACTCGGCTCCCTGAAAGCACTTTTTCTGCTGAGTTGTCTACTCAGCCTATCTTAAACAAGATTCTAAAAGTGTACTTGGTTGTGCATACAATTTCCCTAAATACCTCCAATTTAGTCAGTTCTGTGGGGGGGGGGGGGCGGTGCAGAGACAGATGTTTCCATTCCTAAATTAAAATTTACTTGATATCAGCTTACCAAGGTAACCTAGCGACTGACTGAACCTGTCACTCTTCCACGGTGTATTTTGCCTTTGTGTCTGATGACGAGACATGTCATTGTGCAAAACAGGAATGCCACCTGACCAGAACTACTCTGTACACAGGGAAGGATGCGGCCATTCCCACACCGCTGCACTGCTCCTCAGCATTGAGCTGTGCTGAATGCTGCAGAAATGAGCGTCTCCACCACAAATGCCCTTCAGAGGCGCCTCTTCTGTCTCCCTGTCACATCTGTCCCACTCCCTAGGATGGCTGATTCTGACACAGCCCTCCATAGCCCCGAGAGCACTCCCAGAGCAATGTAGACGATTTGGAAAATGCCCTTTCCTGGTATATGAACACCTCATTTAGAAAGGAGCTGGGATTTCTTTTGTGAAATGCAACATGCTATGGCCTAGGAACGTCCCTTGCCATAGCTCATAGGGCATTAGTTTGCAGTTACGCAGTCTCCAAGCCACTGTCTCTTTGCTTGAGCTGAGCTTTCTAAAGAGCATTCATGCTCTGTGTGTTTCTTTACTTCTTCTTTCCCATGGCCAGCCTAGAGAGTGACACAAGGTGCGCCCCTCAGTAAATGTGTGTTATATGACTGAGCGAAATCCTGAATGTATGAATTCGAGAGCTGGATCTCTGTCTTTTGGACTCAGTGGTTGGACAGGCAGAGAACTGTTACCATGGTTACCATGACTGATCCGTACAACAGCATCGTAGATAACAGTTGACATTCCTAGGACTCCGAAATGCACATTGTCCTGTGCTTGACTAAAACATCCATTTCGTTTGGAAGCTTTCTCCGGCTTATTTGGATTCTTTTCTACCTTGGTATTGGACTTCTGTATTTTCTACGTACTAACCAATCCATGTCTGATGATGATAGCTGCATTTTCCCACTATTTGCCTTTTCTGCTATTTTTTAAAATCAAATAGTAGAAGATGGGAGATGGCCCAGTGGACCAAGTGGGCATTCACTGTGCAATTCTGACCTGAGTTCAGATTCTCAACACTTGCATTGAGCTGGGGTGGAGATGTGTCTGAAACCCCATTTCTGGAGGGGCAAAGACAAGCAGATCCCTCCAGCATGTCGTCCAGCTACTCTAGTGGGAATGGTCAGCTCCAGGTTCAGTGAGAAATCCTGCCTCGAAAAATGAGGTGAAAAACAACAGAGGAAGACATCCAGGGGAGTACTAGCCTCTACATGCAAACACAATCTAGTACACACACACACACACACACACACACACACACACACCTCAATACGTCCTGCCTTTACTCTCTGATATTGCCCTGATTAAATTTCTTTCTTGGCAAAAAAAAAAAAGAAAGAAAAAAGAAAAGAAAAGAAAAAAGAAAGAAGGAAGGAAGGAAGGAAGGAAGGAAGGAAAGAAAGAAAGAAAGAAAGAAAGAAAGAAAGAAAGAAAGAAAGAAAGAAAGAAAGAAAGAAAGAAAGAAAGAAAGAATGAATTGTGTTTTAATAATATTTTTTCTATAATTTTCTCCCTTTGCTAATCCTGGACATTCTCCTCCACCTCTGATTACCTTGACTTTCAATCCCTCTACATATGGTTCACCCACCTCCATAAGGCCTGCAGATCTGGGTGCCAGGATCTCCCTGGGTCCTTGTTCTCATCCCCTCGGAGACTGTGGGAATCTTCCATGCTAATGTCCACTAAAAATCTGACAGTCTTCAAGTTATTTCATCAAAGCCGGGGACCACATGTGGAGACTTGTGTTTTGTTATTTTTTTCCTCTGGCTCTGCTACTGATGTGCTAAAATGCTGGAGATGAGGTATTGAACTTGTCTTGGTGAGTATAAAGCAGGGATTTCAAATACTTGGCATACATTCCTGCCTTGGCGTACAGCTCCAAGGATGAAAGTCTGTAACCCTAATAAAAAATTTATTCTTGCTGATCTCCATTAACA
The DNA here is from genome assembly GCF_049852395.1 of Peromyscus maniculatus bairdii. Lineage (NCBI taxonomy): Eukaryota > Metazoa > Chordata > Mammalia > Rodentia > Cricetidae > Peromyscus > Peromyscus maniculatus. The sequence continues at coordinate 76,080,659 of NC_134866.1, read as the reverse complement.
GTGCTTTTTTTTTTTTCCTGTGACAGGTTTTCTCTGTGTAGCCCTGGATGTCCTGGAACTTGATTTGCAGACCAGGCTGACCTCAAACCCAGACTCCCGAGTGCTGAGATTAAAGGTGTGGGCCACCACGCCTGGCTCCTTAGCAATGTTTTAATTTTTTTTATTGAATATAGATTTTTTTCCTCACATAATATTTCCTAATTACAGTTTCCCCTCCCTCCACTGCCCCCAGTTCCTCCCCTCTCCCTTCCCAACCAAATCCACTCCCTTTCTGTCTCTCATTAGAAAACAATCGGGCTTCTAAGGGACAATAATAAAATAAAACCTAACACACCTGAATTGGACGAAATAGACAGAAGGAAAAGGCCTAAGAGAGTGCTCTAAAGTTACTGATGATACAGGACATTGGGGGTCGCCTTTGAGATTGACTGAGCCTTTCTTGGAGTCCTGGAAAATTTGACAGCTACCACCAAAGCTGCTCTGGAACCAGTGACTTTTAGCTTCTTGTCTTGCAAATTGGAAGAATGAAATTCACAGACCACAAAAGGTATGCTTTAGGAAGAATTTTGTTATGGATAAGGGGAGGCTTCAGAGAAAGGACAGGGCTCCTGTGGGGCAGAAGTGGGTGGGATGCCATTAAGCTGCTAATCTGGGGCTTTTCTTTAAAGGACATGGGCAGAAACTGTTTGTCACAGTTTCCAGGCAAGGACTGGCAATAACAGGGGACCGGGAGTCAGAACTCTCTTCTGGTGTGTGACTGTCCCCCAGCAAGGTCCTTCTCAGAATGGTGGCTTTGGGGTCCCTACTGAAGGGTTAATGAGCTAAAAGCCTCAGGTGGACAGGGAAGCTGATGATAGCGCACGTGTGGGCTGTTAGGTTCTGGAATGATCTGGTGATAAAAGGATAAACGCGCCTCTCAGTGACATCTGCCATTTTGAGACTGCAGGGTAACAGACCTGCAGAGGACGTCTTCCCTCTGCGAGGTCTCCTTTAAAACCCTGTAGGTTCCCCCCAAGCCCCCTGCACCACGTGTGCATGGTCTCCACCCCACCCCCACCCCCCCACCCCACCCCCATGCAGAGGCTGCGGCCCTTCACTGTTCTCATTAAGGGAACAATTCTGCTTCTGGACATGTCTACCCGCTTTTTTTTTCTTTTATTTCCGCATGGCCACCATCCATCTCAGTCCAACACCAGCCCTACCACACCAGTTTCTGTCTCCTGTTCCCATCGTTGACGACAGTAACAAGGCACCTAACACACACACAAGGGAATGCATCGAAATCAGGGACACGCCGAAGGCCTGGGACATCACAGCCTGTAAGAGCTATCTTCTCAAGTGTCCGCTCCCATCTCCAAATGCCTGGGGACTGGAAAGATAGCTCAGTGGTTAAATGCAGTGGCTGGCCTTCTGGAGGAACTGGCCTTAGTTCTCAGCACCCACATGGTGGCTCACAACTATCTGCAACTCTAGTCCTAGGGTATATCCAGTGCCCTCTTCTGGCCTCCAAGAGCACCAGGCATGACATGGTGGAAAGATATACATGCAGACAAAACACTCATAAACATAAAATAATAAATAAATAAATAAATAAATAAATAAATAAATAAATAAATAAATAAATAAAACAGAACACTGCTGGATTGTTTTGTTTTTAGAAAACTGTCTTGAGATTGATTATTTGCATTACTTTTGTGGGCTGGCTTTGCCCTTGGAGAGACCCAGAGAAACACAGCCAGAGCTCACATCTGACCTCCACAGTACCAAGGATCAGCAAACGTCTTTTCCAGAGATGTAAAAGAAGGTCATTGAAATTAGTGAGTAGGTTGTGTAGAAAGCATGCAAGAACACTTCCTGAAAACAGCAGACTTGTAAGCCTTTCATCGTAGTGAATAAAGGTGGATTTATAACTTTTTAAAGGTATTTTCTGGCTTGATCTTTAAAAAAAATATTTAGAGAACAAGTGTGTGTGTGTGTGTGTGTGTGTGTATTAGTGCATGCACACCATCGTGCACATGTGCACCATGACAACCTTTGGGAGTCGGTCTCAACCTTGGACTTGTGGGGCTCAGGCAGGCAGTCACAAGCACTTTGACCCACTGAGCCTTCTCCAATCCGATTTATGACTCTTTTTTTTTTTTTTTATTATGTATATGGAGGAGGGCGCCAGATCTCATTACAGATGGTTGTGAGCCACCATGTGGTTGCTGGGAATTGAACTCAGGACCTCTGGAAGAGCAGTCGGTGCTCTTAACCTCTGAGCCATCTCTCCAGCCCCGATTTATGACTCTTAATAAAACTGCAAAGTTGAAAATTCACTAATTTCAATGACCTTCTTTTACATCTCTGGAAAAGACATTGCTCCACACTTTCCCAAAGCCCGGGCTCACCAGTGCCTGTGTGCTGACTAAACCTCCTAACACAACCCTCCATGCTGTGGATTCCAGCACCTGAGGACACCGACCAGAAGCATCCTGCTTCCTGTAGCTTCCTCTTTTTTAGAGGCCAAAGCTTGCAAAAGCCAGGTCTGTCAGAAGTAATCGACTCAGTGGGGATACATGCAGTTACCCCTACATACGCCCTCTACACTCCTCAGCGGCTAAAAAGAAGGAGAAATTCACCTTTATTAAGCATCTTCACTGACCCTGGCGGCCCTGCAGATATATCCAACCTCTTAACGTTATAGCACAGCATAGCTCTCTACAAAGTTCACGCTTGAGAATTTTGCAGTCGGGTTACAAAATAAAAGCAAAAAAATGTCTCGTAATGGTTTAATCAGGTTTATGATTTTGCGTTGGGAGCCCCACTCAGAACTCTTCTGTTGTGCATGGGGCCCACAGGCTGCAGGTGGGACCCGCCTGAGAGGGTGCAGGGGTGTGAGTGTGTCCAGGGGTGCTTCCTGCAGATCTCTCTGCTCTCCTTTTTCTCTCTCCTTTCTCCCCATCTCCCCATTAAAGATGGGTTTAGGGAAGTGATGTGCGGAAGGGACTCTTCCAGGGACTTTGCACGGTGTGGTTAGAACGGCCATGACAGATCCCCTCCTGTGAGGCTGTGGCCGCTGAACACGGAGGTGGAAAGCAGTGCGCATGCTCCTCTGCATCAGTGGGGCATCAGCGCCTGTTTGGAGTAAGCTCAGCGCCTCGAAGCCCTCCTTCCAACAACTTCCATGAGGGGTAGGCCAAATTTTAGCTTTCTTTTCTTTATTTTTTCTTCTCTCTTTTACTTTCTTCTTCTTCTTCTTCTTCTTCTTCTTCTTCTTCTTCTTCTTCTTCTTCTTCTTCTTCTTCCTCTTCCTCTTCCTCTTCCTCTTCCTCTTCCTCTTCTTCTTCTTCTTTTCTCTCTCTCTCTCTCTCTCTCTCTCTCTCTCTCTCTCTCTCTCTCTCTCTCTCTCTCTCTCTCTTTTCTTTGGAAATCTCACTTTTAAATTTTCATTTGTCTCCCTTATTATTATATTTGGAAGACCATGGCTTTACCCGTCTGGCACTCACGGCTCAATACAGAATAAGGACGGCCTCAGCATCTGAGGAAACCCCCTCCCGTCCCTTCATTCAAACCGTGCACAGTTGTTTTTGTGAAAGGCATGCAATTAAATAAATAAATAAATGGTGCCTTGAGAGCAACCAGGCCAAGGACTTCCTCACTAGAACTGGCGTGGACTCCACCATGAGCTAATCATCCTGTGCGTTTCCTAGGCTTCCTTGGAGTGGAGGTGCCATCTTGTTTGAAAGATTAAAATCTCTGTGTGATTGCGGTAATGAGTAATCGGTCAGCTCTGTAGTTACACGCTCAATAGCTGTTAGGCGCGAAGAATTCCAAGGTGATTTGTGCCTCTAAGTTGAATCCCAAGAATTTTGAGTTTACAAAAGGCAAGGAAGTGGAGGTGGCAGAAAGACAGGTATGCTAAGTGGGAGCATTGACTGAGGACCTCCGGGAAGAAAGGCTCGGGGTGGGGGTGGGGGTGGGGAGGTTCCTCCAGAATCGGGACAGGCCTCCCTGGCTTAGTTTGTGCTACCCTGCATATACAGGAAAGCACTGTTTGCATGCACAAGGTTGTGTGTTTACATGCATTCACAAGGTTGTGTGTTTACATGCATGCATAAGGTTGTATGTTTACATGCATGCATAAGGTTATGTGTTTACATGCATGCACAAGGTTGTGTGTTTACAGGAAAGCACCATTTGCATGCATAAGGTTATCTGAGGGGCTTTAGAAGTGTGCTTAGTGAGGAGCTGCAAATGTCTGCCTCAACTCAAGTATGTTTTTTTCATCACTGAACTTTGTGCTAAAGACATGAAAGAACATGTACCTGTACCCTCGGGATGTGTGTGTGTGTGTGTGTGTGTGTGTGTGTGTGTGTGTGTGTGTGTGATTGGAATGAAAAATTTAAAGAAAGAAATAATAAAGTATTTAGTAGTTCTGTTCGCAGCGCCACCAGTATTTGGTTTTGCGCCCAGAACTCTTTCTCCGCTTTAGATCACACCGGAAAATGCATTCATTAAACAAATATTGATTCAGCACCCAGCGCATACCAGGCCTCTTTCTGGTCTCGGTACCAGCGAAATGGTGAGAAACAAGATAGAAAATGTCTCCGATCTCAGAGCTCAGTCTGACAGGAAAAGATGGCATTGTGGGTGGGAATAAGTAAGCATTACAAGATGGGGGCGGTGGACGGTGACAGGTAGACTGTAAGTCTGTTCTAGTTTAGGAGGCAAGGACAGCAGGTAAGAGGAGATAGTGCTTGCCTGGAACCCGGAGGTGAATTATCTAGGAGAAGGGAAAGAGGCCCCTCTAACCTTCCTCCAGTGTCTCCCAAGGTGCCCTTTCAATGCCTTTCTCTCTCCAAACCTTGAAGCTCATCTGCCCAGCTTGCTCATGCTAGTGAAGAATTCTGGGAATTGTCCGTCCATGTGTAACAACTTCTGATGTTGCTGGTCACTGCAGCCGAGCAACGGTAGGTACCTAAGAATTCGTCCGTGGAGCTCCTCAGTAGGTTTTCTAGCATACAATCTGGGAGGAACCGAAGCAGCTAGATTCCCAAGTAGAAGGGATCCAGGGGTGGCTGAAAAGGACTGAAAAGGCCGGGCAGCGGTGACGCACGCCTTTAATCCCGGACGGATCTCTGAGAGTTCAAGACCAGCCTGGTCTACAGAGCGAGATCCAGGACAGGCACCAAAACTACACAGAGAAACCCTGTCTCAAAAAAAGGGGGGGCTGAAACGCAGCTCAGTGATGTGTGAGGTGATCAGAAGATTTTCAGGCAATTGAAAAGGAAACAAACTACGTGATAAATATAACTAGGCAACTGTCACTTATATACCACAGGCTTAAATTATGGCAATATCTAAAAGTTTTGGAAAATTCACTTGTTTCTCTTAGTAGTAAAATGTTTTTCCTCTTTCCCCAGAATAGGGTCCTCACCATCTATCCGCTTAGCCTTCAATCCTAACGTGTGATTAGTGATAGCTTCCAGTTTTATAATTTGTGTTCATTAGCTTTCTGTCACTCTAACAAACACCCAAGATAACTAACGTATAAAGAGAAAGGGTTTATTTCGGTTTGCGGTGTTAGAGGTCGTCCAGGGTCAAGCAGGCCGGTCACTGTAAGTGCCCGCTAGAGGATGGAAGAAATACTTAACGATGGAGTAAAACCTCTCACTTCAGGAGAAAGAAGGAACATCAGGACGCGTAGGAACAGGGCCCCCTCTTCTCCTCCAGTGTGATTCCAAGGCCACCTGTCTCCACTAGCCTAGCCTGCTTCTGCCCCCCTCCTTCCTAACAAAGATGAAAAGTGACTTTACTCTGTCCCACTGCCGTGACAGTGAGAAAGAAATCAGTAGTTCAGCCCCTGTGACCTGAATTCCCCTCCACAGTCCCTACCTCTTAAAAGTCCTTTCAAGACTCAAAAGGTCACCCCAGGGACCTTTAGGAGACAGTCAAGGTACAAATTATAGTAGATTTTGTTTTTAAAAATAAATTTAGGAAACAGAAGAATAATAAAATCCTAGTTTACATGTGGCTCTATTTCTTTTCAGTCTTTATCCCCAGCATCAGAGTCTGGCTTTTTCCTCCCTCATCCTCCATTTATCTGTTTGTCTTATTTTGATTTTTTTTCCTTGACAGTGTCTTGACGCTGTAGACCAGGCTGGCCTAGAACACACAGAGATCTGACTGCCTCTGCCTCCTGAGTGCTGGGATTAAAGATGTGTGTCACCACCGCCCGGCCGATCTTCTTTTTAATGTAAGTGATTTAATATAATGTGAGTGACTAGCCCGGTGGTGGTGACACACGCCTTTAACCCCAGCACTCGAGAGGCAGAGGCGGGCGGATCTCTGTGAGTTTGAGGCCAGCCTGGTCTACAGAGCAAGTTCCAGGACAACCAGGAATATACAGAGAAACCCTGTCTCAAAAAACCAAAATAATAATAATAATAATAACAATAATAATAATAATAAAACAATAAGGTGAGTGACATACTCCATATTCATGAGTGCTGATTTTCCTCCATTTACCCCTCTGTCCTCATACTCTCTGCCGTGACACAAGTGTGTGTCAGGGCACACACAGTGTCTACCTCACTGTTCAGGGAGACATTTAAGGCCCCTGGAGCCTTTCTTCCATCCTGCAGCATCTTCAGTGGGGATCCTGGAAGCTGCACAGTTGGATCAAATGATAGTCCTTTTCAAGATGTCTGAAGCTCCCAGGCCCGCCTGCTTTAAAGCAGACAGCAGTCGATGCTCCCTTGATGATACACAAAAGCCCTGTGCGGTCACACCCTTGTCGGGGCATGGTATTGCATGTTCTCTGCCTTTCCTGATTTGTTAGGCAAAACGGAGAGGAAAAGATGGTATCTTGTCTTAATTTGCATTCTGTGATGTCAATCATTTTCCTGTATGTATTATTATTTGTGTTTCCTTTTTTTTGATGTGCATGTCCTTTTTCATTCTTAGACATCTTTTATACTGTTACCATTGTCTTTGCTGTCATCTCAGCACTAAGGAGGTGGAGGCAAACAGGCTTCTGTAAGTTCAAAGCCTGCCTGGTCTATATAGTGAGTTCTAGGCCAACCAGGAAAACACAGTAAGACCCTGCCTCAAATATATAGATATATAGAGAGAGATATAAATACAGATACATATATGTGTGTATGTGCATTTGCTTCATTTTGTCTTAAATTTTTACATGCAGAACCAT
>NC_134866.1:75940967-76070967 GCF_049852395.1 Peromyscus maniculatus bairdii | reverse complement strand
AAGTTGATTCTTTCAGGACGCTGTTACCATAATGGAAAGCTTATGATATGCTAAGTGAATAGTTGCCGTAATGTGTTCTTTAGGGAATAATGACAAGGAAAAAACTCTATACATATTGAGTACAGGTGAAGACATTTTTCCTAAATATTTCAACTCAGTGGTTGGATCTGCAGGTGCTAACTACAGGACTCTATGAGTTCATAGAGCATCTGAAGGTGCTAACAAAGCCAGGTTCACCTGCCTCGGTCTGTGCCTGCAAGCATGGTCTGTATTCCCAGAGTGAAAGGCCCAACTCCCCAAGATACATTAGAGAAATCCACTTTGAGTCTGTGCTCGTAGTTCAAATACTTTGATTTGGTTTAATTTTTTTCAGAAACTTAGAAAAGTTGAATAACATGAAAAACTAAACTGGTTTTGGTTTTGAAACGGGGATAGGTGGTGGTTATATGTTTGACTCAGTTTGTCCCTGTGTGCACACCTTTGAGCACCACTTTTTTCTGAGGAAACATGAATCGGAAAAATCTGCAAAAGCGTGATGCCACAATTATCACAGTGTTATCCTTTCTGACTAGAGTGGTGCCAGTGTCGATACACATTTGCTTATAAATTCCTAAGATGCTTGTCCTAGAAGGCAGAGCCAGCAACGGAATTGATTATTCATTTGCAAAAGCGCTCTCGGGCACCTTCGCCACAGCAAGCTGCTGTCTTCAGAGGATCAATAACCTCTCGATCTGATCACCAGGAGAAACCCTGGGCATCAGGAAAAGTCATCAGCAAAAACGGGAAAAGATGTGCAGGCTGCTTGTGATGGTCTGGAAGAGAGGACAGAGAAAACAAAAAGAAATGTTGGCCATATGCTGGGAGATGAGCCGTAATGGGAATACGCACAAAGACGAACAGAGGCCTGTCTGGGATTCAGGTGTGCAAACAATGCACTTCCATCTACTTAGTATTGACTCCTGTGAATTCAAATGACTCCAGGGCCGGGGCAGCCCCATCCCCGGAGTCCCAGAGATTCCTTATGCAGACAATTTGCCTGCACCAGAGCTCTAAGATCAAACCCTAAGCTGCAAATTAGCATAAAATATTCTGTGTGAGTCATCTATATTTGAAGGTCAGGGTTTGGGTTGTATTGTTTTGGCTTTGGCTAAGTTTCAAATTGGTGCTGTCAGTCTTATATTCCAAATCTGTTTGGTAATCAGTCTCTCCCCTCCTCTAACTCGGCTCTCTTGGCTGTGGCATTCCTCACATCACCACGTGTGGGGCTTACTTTCCCTGTGTAAGAAGACAGAGACCCTGCTCCACCTTTGTGGCTCAAAAGAAATCTGCCATTTCCCGGCTTACGTTTAAGCATATCTCCCGGACTCGGTTCTCCCTGAAGTCTTCTGTCTCCCCAAACATGGGTGCTATTCAGGTGTGCAGATAAACACGCCCATCTTTTTAGCATCTACTCTTCCAAATGCAAATTGCTCAAGATACGGAAGCTGAATCAGCTTTGCCACAGCAGGAAGCAGGCGAGCGGGCAGCATATGCTCCAAACCTAAAGCTAGACTGTCATCCGCAAAGCCCTTGTGGACTTGACAATATAACTGAGGTCAAAAATTGGAGAGCTACATCCCCAGGCCTTATGGGAAAGCCAGCCAGACCTACACTCAAGACTGTGGGTCCCGGATGGGGCTTTGTTCCTGACCATGTGGCCCCATGGGCTCCTGGTGGTCTCAGTAAGCCGTTGAAACAATGACCTTCTGGAAGTTGCCGCACCAACTGCTTCAAGAAATCTTGAGAAAATAATTTTGTTTCAAAGAAGATTTAACTAAAAAAGGAGGGTAGATGCGCTCAGTTCTCAAAGGGGGGGGAATCGGCCCCTGGCAAGTCCAGAGATCTGTGGGAGTGATTTTGACTGTTCCTCAGGTTGAGAAGCACCATTATTGATTAGTGGGTGGGGCCAGAAACAGTAAGCACCCCGCAAAACTCAGTCCCCATCTCAGAACTTCCCCATAGTCTGCCTAGGCAATCATGTGAAAATCAGTGGAAAAGCTGATATAATGATCTGGGCTTAGTATCTCACTCAGCTTGCCACACAGGCATAGAGTGCATTTCCACAGCTGTAGAACTGTGTGCATGTATTTGCAAACACTGTGTGTGAATACTTCCCTTTGTTTGGAATTTTAGCAAGAATCGACCACACTCCCTTCTCTGTTAGTCATTTTTGTCAAGAATCGCCACCATCGCCACCGATGAGCCTCCGAGGACAGAGTACATCTGCCTGCAGAGGGATAACTGTTCTTGTCACGCACTGACAGAAATATATTTACTTAGCCCTCGCTTCAAAACGTCAAATATAGTGTTGACAATGTTCAGTGGCGTGCCCTTGCTTCTTGTAAGCCCTAACGAACGCGTTATAAATAGCTGGATCAGATGACTTCACACATCTAGTTTAGTCATGTCAAAAACACACGTGCTTTCAGTAAAAACCTTCCCCTTTTGCTTTTCCTTTCTATTTCAGTTCGTGCCGGGCCCTGCATGTATCACACAGAGTCCTGCTTCCCCCAGCTGCTGGGAGTGTACACCTCAGACAGCCCTGGTGTGAGCCACCTCCTCCTCCTCCTCCCAAATTGCTCCTGGCTCAAGAGCTGTCCAAGGTCTTGCCCCTGCCTCTGCCTTAGGAGCTATCCTCCTTCCTCCACTGATGGCTCACTAAGGCATCATAAGGCTCCAATTAGGCATCACTCTACAAGACCAGCCCTCTCCAGACCTCCAGGTCAATCCATGGAGTCGGCTGAGTTGCCTGCGGGGTCACAGGGGAGTACAGCCCACTCCCTCCGGCCCAGTCCTGTGTCCTTTGTCCTTCTGTAGGGGTTGATCCTGAAAGCAGGTCCCCTAATCCCATCTCGGGTTCCTGGCTCTGGAGAACCTGATGTGTGACGCAGACGAAACAATTATGATGGTGTTGTCTGTTTATTTACTTATGGTTGTAAATACTGTTATGTAATGATTTTAATTTAGAATGAAATAGGGAGGCGTTACAAAAGATTTGCAACAGAAAGAAGAAACAGCTTTTCTGGGCTGTTAAGAACCACAGGACGAGCTAAATCAGTGGTTCCCAACCTTCCTAATGCTGTGGCCCTTTAATACAGTTCCTCGTGTTGTGGTAACCCCCAAACATAAAGTTAATTTCACTACTACTTCATAACTATAATTTTGCTACTCTTATGAATCATAATGATACGCAATATATCCAATACGCAACCCTCCAAAGGGGTCCTGACCCACAGGTTGAGAACCAGGGAGCTAAATACTGTAGGTTCCTTTTAGCCTGAGAGCCTCTCCTTTAGGGTAAGAACATGCTTCTGCTGAATGCTGACATCAGCTGAGACTCAAAATAATACCTTATGTAACTGTTTTTGCAAGAACTTGCATAAAGTAAGTGGTCCTGTACTACTTCAGAGCACATCAGCATTTTTCTCGCCCAGATTATCCGCCCACTGTGCAGCACATCTCTCAGGAAGTAATTGCCGGGTGGGGGGGGGGGTGATGCAGCCAGCAGAAGCTAGTGTGTGTGCCCCGAGAGCAGCACTTCTTACGCAGGAGACCACAACTGGGGCATCACAGCCGAAGGTCCTCGTGTAGCTTTAACTCTCTAGGAGAGCTAGTAAAGGCCAAACAAGATAATAAGCAGGGTTGATTACAGGCAAATCTGGCCTTTGAGATCTTCAGATGATGTAGAGTTCTAATTTTATTCGTAATATCACAGATTACAATTTCCCCTGAACTGTCAACTGGAAAAGATCCACAGAGCCGGGGTGTTGCTGAAGAGTATGGGGGCACAGGTCTGAGTGTGTAGTGTATGGGTGTGCACGATTCTACAGATGTGTGTGCTCTGTGTATACGCGACAGAGCTTACTGGTTGAGCCAGGGAACAGTAGAGGAGAATCCAAAAGCAAGATCACACCTGACAAGAAATGATTTAAGGGACCAAGGGCTTGTTTTGGCTTACAGTTTAAGAAGGATCCATCATGGAAGGGAAGGTATGGTGCCAACAGCCTGAGACACACTGCTTGAGCCATCAGGAAGCAGTGGGAAGACAGGAAATAGGAAGGACCATTGTTCTGGGTTCATTTGTCTTGTTGTAATAGAATAGCACAATCACAAGTAACTCAGGAGAAGAAAACGTTGACTTGGCTTACAGTTCCATGTTACAGTCCATCGTCATTTCAGGGAAGTCAAGGCAGGAACTCTAGCAGCTAGTCAAGAGAAGAGAGAAACACACACGTTGCTTGCTTGCTTCTGTTTATGCTCAGCTAGCTTTCTTCACTCTTGCACATTTGTATTAGTTCCTATGCTATCGCTGTGATAAAAACACTACGAGCAAAAGCAAACTCATGGGAGAAAGGGTTTAATTTGTCCAACAGTTCCAAAGGGTCAAGAGTCCATCACGGCAGGTGACATGTGGCAGCAAGATGCAGGGACAGTGGCAGATGCAGGAAGGTGAGAGATTACATTTCCAACCACAAACGTAATGAAGAGAGAGCAGATTGGAAGTAGGACAAAGCTCAAAACTCTCAACACCTGCCCCCGGTTGGACATACTCCCTCAAGCAGGATCAAACCAGTTCATAAATTCCCAAACAGTGCCGCCAACTGGGGCCAAGTGTTTGAATGCCTGAGTTTATGGGGAACATTCCTCATTCAAACCACCACAACATTTCAGAGCCCAGCCTAGGGAATGGTACCACCCACAGTGGGCCGAGTCTTCCCTACATCAGTCAACAATCAAGACGATTCCCCCTCGGACATGAGGACCAGCCAACCTGATCTAGACAGTTCCTCAATTCAAACTCTCTTACCTGATGATTCTGGCTTGTATCACTCAACATTTTAAACTAATTGTCACAGCACTCACATCTCAACACCGGGCCAGTTCCTCAGTGACTCATTTCCTCCAGCAAGGCTCTCTCCCTCCTAAATGTACCACAACCCTCCCAATCGGCCCTACCAGCTAGGGATCAAGCGTTCAACTACATGAGCCTGTAAAGGATATTTTATACTCAAACCACAACATTCAATGAGTCATGCTCCTATTTTCTGACCAGGCAGCTGTAGTCCAGCACTTCTAAACCCTTTGAAGGTAGTTTTGTTTCCCTTCATGCCATCAAAGTGTCTTTTGATACTCAATAAAGCTGGGGTGAGGTTTGCTCACCTGACTTAGTGTCTCCATTCAAGCTGATGGGTTGTTATACCACCTCAGTGTGCTGCAGTATCACCAGCCGCTTTGGCCACTGGACATTCAACACAGCTGAGTGTCTGAATTTGAGCCCGGTTCCCTAGCTCTGCCCTACTGCCTCCCGGTCATCTGAGTATTTGAGTCTGAGTCACACGGCATGTCTTCCTTAATGGCTGCACTACAGAGACGACATTTAGAGTTCTCACTTGTAGTCCTCCCCACCCCTGCAGGGATGTGGTGAGGGCCAAAGCCATAATGCTTCTCAAGTACAGAGACAGTCTAGATGAAAGTCACCATGGGATGGAGCACATTCTGCCCTCAGCAACACAGGTGTATGGAATTCAAAACTTAGGACAGTAAGAGCAGGCAGGTGTCCCACTACAGCAACAATGCCATTTGTCTCTCGTGGTTTAGGGTCTCCTCAAATATAAAAAGAAGCCCTGGACACCGAGAGAGCAAGCATGGGATCAAGAAAGGAATGCTTTCATCACTCAGTTTCCCTATCCTCAGTAAACAATGTCTGCAATCCCTTCTCTTCCGCAGCCTCCGAGTCGACAGCTAAGAATAGATTCAAGAATAAATAGTGTATTTACTTGTTCATCTTGTCCTTTGTAGATCAAGGAGAGCTTTTGATAAAAAAATGTTAGTGTCATTTTTAAAGACAAGAAGGTTGTATACGGTGCTTCGGTCAACCTGAGGAAGCGCTGTGAGTGTTATTTTCTTACTGAGATAAATGGGTCACCTCTCCCGTGTACTTGGCATACTGTCTGGTCACATACCTGCTCTGGCATAGATTGCAACACTGGCTATATTACTACTTGAAGACTGTGTCTAAGAAATTCAGCAGAATCAAGTCTATCAATGACAGTCATGTATCTGATTTGACGCAGTGACATCATGAATCATGACTTGGAGCACTGAGCAATTTGCCCAGAGACTCTACTTATGTAAGATCTGCTTCCAAAAGAGTGTGTGAGAAGTTCCATCCACAGCCAAACCACTGAGTATAGCCAGTGACTCTGCTCAAATATGTCCGGAGTCCTGGTCCGGACAAAGAAGCCAGTTAGAAGTGAATACAGTGTTCATTTCTGGTGATATATTGTGTACTTGCCTGAAAGATCAGAGCAGCAAAACAGCGAACCACTAGTTCTTACCTCTATGAAATCCTCAGCCTAAAGAGAGTGAGTTCCTGTTTCCTCCCACCTTAAATACCTTTCTTTGCCCTGCCATATTACTTTCTAGGATTAAAGGCGTCTGTTCTTCCCAAGCAAAGGCGTGAGATCTCAAGTGCTGGGATTAAGGGTGTGTGCCACCACTGCCTGACCTCTATGTCTAATCTAGTGGCTGGCTCTGTCCTCTGATCCTCAGACAAGTTTATTTGGGTACACAATATATCACCACATTCATTGGGCAACTTGGAGTGATGAAGACAATTGATTGGTTATCAGCAAAGACTAGAGACTACTTCTACTCATATGTATCCAGTGATTACATGAAAGTCTTGGAGGACTGTATATTTTCTTCCTAACATTTAGAGTACATGTCTACTCCTCCTTCAGGAGAAAAAGAAGCAACTGGAGAAAAAGGGTCATTGAAAGAATTCAACATCTTATTATTTAAATGGGGTGCAAGTTGCAGGTTAATACACATGGTATAACTGATTCTCCTTGCTCCACCCATAATCAAACTCATGCCCAGAAACCAAGCAAGTATGGTTTTGTCGATCAGCTCCATTGGGGCCACAAAACTTTGGGGACAGTCATAGGAATTTTATCCATTTAATATTCTTCTTGTGGAAGTGATATCCTGAATTTCAGATGATTTTTATGTATCAGACTTAACACACAAGCCTCTTTTTACATAGTACATCAGACATGCTAGGCAAGGGCTTTATCATTGAGCTATACTACAGCCTCATAAGCCACTGCTAGAGATGGATGCCAAAAGTATGATCATAATACTTCTTTTTTAAAATATTTATTTATTTATTTAAAATGCATGACTATTTTGCCTGCATATATGTCCATATACCACATATATGCCTACAGATCAAGAAGAGGGAGTCATAGCCCCTGGGACTTGTGTTAATGCAGATGGTTTGTGAGCCACCACGTGGGGTCTAGGAATTGAATCCAGGTCCTCTGGAAGAGCAGCCATCTCTTCAGCCCCATGTTCATAATGTCTGTCCTGGCTCATTTTCTGTTGCTTGTGATAAAGCATTGAAAGAAGAACACACTGGGGAGGAAAAGCTTTATTTGGCTTACACGTGAAGCCTAGCTAGGAAGTCAAGACGTGGTGTAGCAAGTCTTTCTCTGTCCCACAAGCCATCTCCCAAATAATGACATGGAGATTTCTTATTAATATGAAAGCTCGACCTATAGCGTAGGCTTGTTCCTAACTAGCTCTTACGTTAACCCATTTGTATTAATCTACATTCTATCACGTGGCATCACCTCTCTTCCATCTTGCACCTCCTGTTTCCTCTCCATGTCTCCTGGTGTCTCTTGCGCACCTAGATTTTTCCTCCTCTTCATTTCTTTCCCCCAGAAATTCTGTGGGGAAAACACACTGTAATATTGTTACACACTGTTGTGGAATATTTGTTACACACTGATATTGGTACACTATGTGTGATTGATGTAATAAAAAGTTGAATGGCCAATAGCTAGGCAGGAGAGAATAAGCGGGACTTCTGGAGAAAGAGAAACTTGAGAGGAATCTAGACACGGGGATTTCCCCAGCAGACTTGAAGAAAGTTGGACATGCCATACTGAGGCAAGGTAAAAGTCATGTGGCAGAAGGTAGATTAATGGAAGCTGGTTCATTTTGAGTTATAAGAGCTAGTTGGGGACAAGCCTAAGCTAAGGCCAAGCTTTCGTAATTAATGATAAGTCTCCATGTCATTATTTGTGGGCTGGAGGTCGTGACTAGAAAGTAAAACTACATTCATTCATCTTATTTCTTTACTTCCCAGAGGCCATATTAGCTACTTTTCTCCTCACTATGACAGAATACCCAGAATAATCCACCTGAAGAAGGAAGGATTTGTTTTGTCTCCTGGTTTGAAAGGACACAGTCTATAGTGGTGGGAAGGCAAGATGGTTGGGAAGGATGGTGGTGGAAAGACATGGTGGTGGAAACGGTGTGAGGCAGAAGTAATGGGACCATGAGGCATCAGGAGTTGGGAAGCAGAGAGTTCAGGCCAGAAGCAAAGCTGACCTATAATTTCAGGTCTCACCTCCCAGTGACCCACATCCTCCAGCTGGGCCCCACCCCCTAAAGAACCCACCAGCCTCCCATCAGTGCCATCGTATGGGGACCAGTGCTGAGACACAAGGTAAGCATCCTCATTCCACTGCATGTGTTCTGTCTCACTCCAGGCCCCAGGGCACTGACGCCATGTCAAGTGTGGTAGCACACCTGAGTAATTCCAGTATTGGGGAGATGGAGACAAGGGGGTGGGAAATGTGAAGCCAGCCCGTGGTACTGTATAGTAAAGCCCTGTCTAAAGACATACAACACTAAAGCCGAATAACCATGGACTGCCAGTCTGGGACTGTGAGCCATAACAACTCCTCCTTTTAAGTTGGCTATCTCAGGTATTCGTTACATCAGCAGGGAGCTAACTAATACACAGTCCCATGCTAAATGATGTCATTAATGAAGAAATTCACCTCTCCTCAAATAAGACACAGACAGGCAGACCTAAAACAAACAAACTCTAGGTAGGACCAAAAAAAAAAAAAAAAAAAACCAACAAACAAAACCACTTCTAGTTCTGTCTTGGTCCAGAACAGGGAAAATGGAAGGATAAAATATCATTACTGAAATACGTTAGTGACACACTGAAGTCAGGACTCTACAGTCTTTAGATCATGAACAGCTCATCCAAAACTCCAGTCCAAGCTCCACGGTATAGAGAAGGGGGAAACACACACACACACACACACACACACACACACACAACACACACACACACACCCCTCCGACCCTAGCTGTCTGGGAGAAGACTTTAAATTCTAAATAACTGAGGGACCCTTCAGTGCCACCCACCACACACCATACACACACCCATGTGCACAAATGTAAACTGTCTGATCATGAACACAGGGCACTAGCCGTCACTGCCGACGGTGAGAGCGAAAGAGAAGTCCCATCTCCTCACTCCTCTTTGTGCTCTTGGGGACACCTGCTTGTCCGGCCCAGTAGACCCCTTCTGCTGACCTCGGATCTCCAAAGCGTATACACGCTGCCAGGAAGTCAGCCTTGGATGGTGCCTGAAGGAGACCTCAGGAATCCGAAGGCAAGCATAAACAGTTTTCAAAGTCCTGAGGTGATTCCAGCAGACGCTGTGCAGCTGAGAGCTCCCGAGCTGAGAATGGTTGGTAACACGGGTAACGACGGGTTCAGCTCTGCTGACCAAGGATAAGCCTTCACCAGTGTGAGAGGTGTGGTGTGTTTCCTATAGCAATGAATCAATCGATCTTTCCAATCGGTTAAAGCAGCACTTCTCAGGAACATACAGACTCCCAAAGTGTGATTAGATATAAAGATTTACAAAGGATTTGTCTTTGTTTAAAACAGGGTCCTGATATGTAGCCCATGCTGTCTTGGAGCTTGTCATCCTCCTGTCTCAGCCTCTTAATCCTAGATTACAGGTGCTTTTTATTTTTAAAAATCTCAGTGGTTTAAGAAAAAATTACCTCCCATGGACTCAAGAGATGGCTCTGTGGTTAAGAGTGCTTAGCAATCCTGCAGACTGGGTTTCAGATGTTAATGCCCACCAACAAACCTAGCATTCCACCAGTGTCTGTAACTCCAGCTCAGAGATATACCCTTTTCTGGCCTCCGAGATTGCACAGGTGTGCACACCTGCACACATGTGTGTGCACACACTCAGACACCTACACACAGACACAAATAAATAAAATAAATCTTAAGAAGAAGGAAATAAAGAAAGGAAAGAAGAAAAGGAAGGAAGGAAGGAAGGAAGGAAGGAAGGAAGGAAGGAAGGAAGGAAGGAAGGAAGGAAGGAAGGAAGGAAGGAAGGAAGACCTCTTAGTGGCAGTGGCGAGCAGGCATGTTTTCATCATTTTGTGTTTGTACTTTTATCCCATTTTTTTGTGAACCCTCACACCCTAGGTGGTATGTAAAGGCCAAAACCTCACCACCAAAAGATATCTCAAGTTTCTTGGGAAATATTCCCATTTGGAATTCAGCTGTCAAGTGTAATGGCAAGTTGAGTGAGTGCCTATTACTATTTAAATCAGTGTAGTTTTATGCACCTCATTATAAAGGGAACAGCCCAAGTTACTAAGTTTAATTTTGGTTAAAAAAAAAAAAAGATTGAAACTATATTTATCGGGCTGAAACATGAAAAGTTTCCAGTCAACTTTTTTTGGGTTCAAATAACTTTTCTTCATCATCTGTCACTCCTTCATTTAAATTCTGGGGATAAATCTGCATCAAAGTTCAGGCTTTGCTGAGGAGTCGATGATTCTGATTCCTTGGGAATACTTCATCTGGGCGGAGAGCAGCAGATTGGCCGGTTTGGACTCTATCTCTTCTTCACTTTGCAGTAGGAGCAACCAGCACATAGCAGAGGCCATTTAGTAAGTCTCAGGTTACGACAGCTTCACTGGAAAAAGGGGAATGCCCCAAACATTTTTTCTGTTTCTGAGACTGATGTGGTTTCTTCCTCTCCTTGCTAGGTCTTGTATGTAAATCAGAGAAACAAGGCAGCAAACAGTGTGTCCGTAGACGGAATTTTCCTTGGGCTCCCAGCTCACAAATATGACACGGAGACTTATTAATTATGAAAGCCTGACCCTAGCTTAGGCTTTTTCCCACCACATAGGTCCGCGCTTTCATGAACTTGGTCACCACAGAAAACTCAGCACCAGGCCTCGAGTCGGGATTCAAGGTCAGCTACAAGCCTGACGCCAGCTGATCTTAACCCTGTGAGGGGGGAGCTTTGTGTTTGGAGTCAACAGAGGTTTGGAGAGAACCCGCTCAGAGAACTGGAGCAGAAGCTGGCCTCAGACAGGATTCCGCCTCAGACCAGGCCGGACCTGATTCATGCTGTTCTCAGTCAGTCATGCCCCAGGCGAAGCAGGCATGACCAGCTGCAGCGCCAGGGGTCGTTCCTAGGACCTCCTGATGGAGGGGCTCCTCGTCATTGTCCTTTAGGAGTCTTTTGAAACTCTCGATTTGCTTTAGTTTGGCTCGATTTAGTAAAGCCCAGACTGACCTTGAACTTTTGATCTTGCTGCCTCCAAAATTAGAAACTATATATAAGAAAGGGAAAACTGGAGCTGGAGAGGCGGCTTGATTGGCAAAATGTTTGCCTTGCAAGCTTAGAAACCTGAGTTGGGAGCCCCAGAATCCCTAAGGCCACTGGCCAAGTAGAAAGACTCCCTTGTCAAGTTCCAGGTGAGTGAAAGACGACATCGGAAAAATTAAAGTGGAAAGTACTTGAGGAGAAACACCTGAGGCTGTACATACACACAGAGAGAGAGAGAGAGAGAGAGAGAGAGAGAGAGAGAGAGAGAGAGAGAGAGGGAGGGAGGGAGGGAGGGAAGGGAGGGAGGGGGAGAGAGAGAGAGAGAGAGAGAGAGAGAGAGAGAGAGAGAGAGAGAGAGAGAGAGAGAGAGACTCATGGGTTAGGGTACATGATAAAATAAAGAGGATTAACAGAAGCTTCTCCGGCCTCCAGAGCAGGAAGGTCCTTGCAAATGCCTTTTGCAAAATGCCTTTCAATCGGAATGTTTTTCTGTGGGTAGCGACAGCTATTCCAAACAGGAGGAAAGAAGCTGTGAGGTGAAATACACCTGCAGTCCTAACACTCGGGATGCCGAGGCAGAGGGATCCACCGTTTTAGTCAAGCTCAAGACACTTAGCAGCAAGACTGTCTAAAAAACTAAATAAATAAAATAAATGGAAAGGTGGAGGGGGGGAGGCAGAAATTTGGTGTACTCCCTCCAACAACTCCCCAAGTCCTCATGAGAAGATCGTAAACAGATGTAATGGGCAGAAGGCACCGCCGTGATGCCGTTACAGAGCCGTGGTAGGTATAAAGGCTCAGTAAATGACTCCCCAATCCCTTCATTCCAACCCCCAAACAAAAAGAGTAGTTTCCTCTCAAAGTAACCAAGACCACTTCCTCCTCGGCAATTGCCCTGTTAGGGCTGGGGAGACATTACTAGCAAATAGCCCAGCTTGGCCACAAAGATTGTCTAATGGTTTGATCCCGCGAACGCGGAGAAATGTCATTACCTTTCAAGTTCCGTCATAGACTGTCACGGAGTGACTGCTACCGCTGTTCACCGTGTTCTAATTGGATATTAGCTCATTTATGGGACAGAGTTAGGAAGAGGGTTTGCCCAGGTGACTTGTAACAAAATGAAATAAGCAGATGTTATGCGTTCTAAAATTACTGCCAGGTTTTTATGAGCTGTTAGAGGCCGAGGCGCTCTGAAAATCCTGCTTGAATTGCAGCTTAGCTGTGAACAGAGCAATCAAATCACTCTACCCAGGCAGACAGTGCCAAATGCGAGGAGTTTCTTTTTTTATACATTTAGTCACCCCAGACCAGCAGAGACGGCTCCGTGGGGAAACTGCTTTCTGCACAAGCGTGAGGACCAGAGAGTTTCAGAACCCCCAGATCCCACAGAGGGCCAGATACAAGGATACCCGACCGCAAGATGGGCCATGGAGACAGGAGCATCCTGAGGTTATCAGGACAGCCAACCCGTGCGGCGCAGTAGTGAACGAGAGCTGTATCTCAAAGGAGGCAGGAGGTAAAGACCGACCCAAGGTTGGCTTCTGACCTCCACAGACATGTGTGCCCACCCTCACCCACAAGCACGCACGTGCGCACGCACGCACGCACAAACACACACACCAACCAAATAAATAACCTTTAGTCGTCCCCCCAAATGTAAAAGAAAATGAAGAATTCCTGTAGAAGGGAAGGACTCAAACTAGGTCGTGGAGGGTCTGATCACCTCTAAACTCTAACTTAAATAATCTGCACACACCCTATGCACATAAGAACTCTCAAGGCCCAAAACTGAGGGCCGAGGGTGGTGTGATCTCAGCCTTGGTCTCCAACTGTAGCCCTCCAGATTAGTGTCCACCGTGAAGCAGTTGGCAAGGCATGACGCACGATATAGGAAGAGATTTAAATGTGGAAACAGAGCCAGCATGGGGGGGAGGGGGCTGCCCATTATCCAGTCCATGGGAGGTAGAGGCAGGAGAAAACAGAGCTCAAGG
This sequence comes from Peromyscus maniculatus bairdii, assembly GCF_049852395.1. Classification (NCBI taxonomy): domain Eukaryota; kingdom Metazoa; phylum Chordata; class Mammalia; order Rodentia; family Cricetidae; genus Peromyscus; species Peromyscus maniculatus. The sequence continues at coordinate 76,057,470 of NC_134866.1, read as the reverse complement.
TCATCCTTGCTTACATGGAGACCAGCCTGAGCTGCAGGAGACTCTACCTCAGAAAAATAATAGTAGTAATAATAATAATAACCATAAATAAATAAACAGTATGTAAAGAAGGAAGGAAGAGGACAAGGAACACAGGAGAACTCGCAGGACGCTGCACAGGTCTGAGCTCCATGCTGTAGGCTGAAGAGAAGAAACAGTTTTGAAAATGCTCACGCTTGCTTCCTTCCCCTGGAAGGGCGGTGCTGGATGGAGAGACAACATTTTAATTCTCTACTCCCTCTGTCCTGGAAGCTCTATGCTGTGCCCAGCACAGACTCTGACAGCTTCTCGCACACCTGTGAGCAGAAGTATCCACGGAGCCGCTAAACCTGGAGAGAAGAGATGGGCAAAGCTCCCTTTTTCCTGACACATCTCCCCCCCCCCCCCCCCCCAGCTCTTTTGGCCTGTCACCGAGAGTGTTATGGTTAGAATCTGGTATATCCCCTACAGGCGCATTTTCAGTACTTAGTTCCCAGCTAATGGCACTTTTTGGGGAGGCTGTGGAACCAAAGGCGGGGCCTGATTGTTAGGCAAAGGTCACTGGGGTGCAGCTTACAGCCAGGCCCTGCTTCAGGTCCAGCCTCTGCTTCCTGATCCGCCATAACGTCACCAGCTGTCCCCTGCTCCTGCTCAGCTAACTGGGATGGGGCAGTCTGCACATCTTCTTCACTGTGATGGGCTGTACCATCTGCCAGGCGTTTCAACAGGATGTCCTCAAAGTCTGAGAATCATGTGATCGACTCACAAAAATAAAAAAAAATAAAAAAATCTCATGATGTTTTAAGTAAGTTTGCAGTTTTGTGTTGGGGTATACACAGACGTACCTACCTGGGAGCCAAAAAAATAAACTTTCCCTCCCTCAGTTCAATTCCATCAGGGGTTTTGTTAGTGTTGGGAAAGTAATACAGAGGGCAAAGGCCTGGTCACTGTGGACCAGGCGTGATTACAGCTGCCCTGCCCCACACCTCAAGGTGCTTCCTTCTGCTCTGACCCTGAACTAGCAACTACAAGGGTCTTCAGAAGCAAAGGACAGGGCAGGCCTTCCCCTGGGTCACAGCAGGGAGAGACCCGCGAAGACCGGAGACACTCACTGAATGACCGCTGGCCAGCAGCGGTCCACCCGGAACCTCAGGACATCTCTGCCTTTGGACTTGGCTCAGAGAAGGCTGGAGAAGCAATGGGTGTCGCTGAGGGCTGCACAGACCCTCATACCCTGAGCCCACCCTGCCCTCAGCCTTCTCTCTCTCCAGTAGGCTAGATGCCAAGGGCCTAAGACCTGCACCCCATCACTGTGCCTCTGTAGGCCACCCCATCACCCCCCAAAAAAACCATCTTAGTTGCTTTCTATTGCTGTGGTAAAAGCCAAAAGCAACTTAGGGAGGAAGGGGTTTAACAGCAGAATACAGTTGTAGCCCAATGAGAAGACAAGTCTCGGCAGTGACTCAAGGCAGGAACCTGGAGGCAGGTACGGGTCAGGGGTCATGGAAGGGTGCTGCTCACTGGCTTGCTCTTCTTGGCTTGCTCAGCCTGCTGTTCTATACAACCCAGGACCACCTTCCTAGGGTGGCACTGCCCACAGTGGACTGAGCCCTCCCACATCAGAAAATGCCTCACAGACTTGCCCATGGACCAAGCTAATGGGGAATTCAGTTGTAGTTCCTTCTTCCCAGGGATGTCTAGATTTATGTCAAGTTGACCAAAAGCACCATCACGGAGCCCAAGGCTGAAAAGTACCTCTTCAGTGAACGTTTGAGCAGCCCTGGCCAGCACGGTCCAAGAGAACCATCTGCCCTGCTTCCCCTAGCAACTTTCATCAACTCGAGCAGAACTCTTGGAAAGAGCCTCTGTTCTTCCCAATCCTCACCAGCAGTGACTCCTTGATTGTTTGGGGCTGTGTTCTCCTAACAACCAAACAAATGAAGAAACAGAGTTCTAGGCACATATGAACAGTTGGACACATCCATGGCATTTATGACAGTTGCTTTCTGTCCCAAGGAAACACAGAGGAACATCCAAGTACATTGCCATCCCTAGATGTTGAACACTAAGTATGGTGAGAGGAAGACCATGTAGAAAACAATGCCAAAATGTTCTAGATCGTCACTCACACTGGAGTGCGGATACCCACACACAGGTAATGTTGCCGGCACTAAGTTGTGAGTGGGTTCTGACTGCTGCCTGGACTTGACTCCTCCTTGTGGACTCCTCCTTAGTCGTCAGGACTTGCCATCCTTTGCTTTCTCTCCAGGGTTAAAAATCCAGGACTTTGCACGTGCTGGGCAAGCACTGTACCCCAACCTACACCCCAGCTCATGACTTGAGCTTCCATTGGTGCTGACCTGATTCAGGGTCCTGAAGCCCTCTGAACCCACTCATTTGGGGTTTTATAAAGCTTTCTTTTTTTTAAAGAGGTGTGATTGATGGCATGTTGGCCATTGCTAGCCAAACCCACGTGTAACACTCATGCTCACCGGATATCCAGGGGAAAGTCCTGGTCTTGCCATGGGTCTACCTTGACCTTCCTGGGACCAGACTCTACTCCTGAAACTACTCAGGGCCTTCCAGATACCGAGAGGCTCACTAGCATGCAAAAGATCCTCATTTCACACCAGAGATTCCAGAGACTTGGATGGTAGACCAACTATGTCTTACAAAGTCACAAGGAGCATTTTTTCTTCCCAGGACATGGCATGCACGCAAGATAATAGATACACATTCATCATGCTTTGGTGAACCAAAGGATGTATGCCAAATCTCCACAAGACTCCTTCGAGTTCCATGTTTTCGTGGTACTTTTCATGGAGTGAAAGTACAGAGTTCCCTAATAGCCAATTTGCACCTCACTCCCCTCTCTGGACACCTGGTCCCACGGTGGTACATTTGTAACAACTGGGGCACATCACTGTCACCCACAGTGCTGAGGGCACACAGGTCTAGCTCTTGTGTTTCTACAGGTTTTGACAAACATGCTAACATGGCCCCCACCACTTCATGTAACTTGGGATAGTTCCACTTACCCAACAATTCCGTTCCCTTCTGCCTCCCTAGCCACAACATTCCAAGTGCAACTTCGTTTTCTCATTCTTTCCCTCACTACAAGTCTTCATTCCTAGACTTCTCTAGGTTTGTCTTGGTACCCAAACCCTGCACTCATCCCTTCCTACCTTCAGAACGGCCTGGTTCGTAGACACCTCACTTCTGTGAACCCTTTTAATTGAGATATTTTAATGAAAAAAAAAATACTGTCTGTGGATTGACTAGTAGACCTCATACACGGTGTAGCTATTTCTATTTTGAACAAGGGTGCTGGTTGACTCCTGCTCTATCTCTTGAATAGGTGAATGCTCAGAAAATACCAGAAAAGAGTCTCAAGAGGACTGCTACCCATGGACACATACCCCCAAGCTTTCTTCTGCTTTTCTCGTTCCCTTTCTACCCTTCAAATATACCAATTATTTCAAAATCCCTAGGTTCTCTCAGAACGGTTCCCCTCGCCAGAGCATCCACGGGGGGCGGGGGGGGGGGTGTTAAAAGACAAGGCACATAAAGCCCTGCTGTGCACCCAGGGCAGTCTCAGAGGGAGCTGACACTGTTCTTGGCACTTCGCTTTGCCAAGTCTACCAAGAGACTGGGCTCATCTTTATGGTCACAGTATGAGAGCACCTCTCCCGGGTGGGGGAGGGGTGGGTCTCAGCCAGTCCACCTCCCAACATTCTCACAAGTAGTTGTCAAATAACTTGTAACAAAGCGAATCATCTGATAACACGGCCAAGGATTAGTGAAAGACTGGTGGAAATCCCAACAGCCTCTCCCCAACCTCCGCTGCCCATCTAGCAGAGAGGAAGATTATGGTTGCCAAGGAAACGGGACTAGAGAGCAAGACAGAAACTTTGTCTCCTTTGGTTTCTGAAGACTCACAAAGCAAGCTGGGCTGTAAGTAGAGCTGGACATGACTGTGGTGGATTTACCATTTACTTAGTAAAATTGCTTTTAATTCAGTCATGCCGAGGTGTACAATCCTCCCACCCTCTGAAAGTTAGGTCTTGAACCTAGAGTTTTCCAAAGTCTGACAAAGGACAGAGCTTTGAAATTCATTGTCTCTGATTAAATTCAAGTGCAGGACAGATGGCTAAGTCTGAGTACATGTCAGACAGGCAGAGCACTTAAGATTTGCGACAGGCCAGACCAGGAATTAGCTGCTAAGTTTTTGCATTTATTCAGACATCCATGCGCACCATGAATGTGGTTGTAAAACTTATTTGTATTCACACTTGATTCAAAAACACTCCCAAACAAAGCAACTGCTCTCCTTGTGCCAGGCCAGATGCCCTTCTCTCAACCCCACTAACTTATAATCCATTTTTCTCAGGCTGTAGGAATTGTGTACACTTCATGTATCCAGACACTTAGGACAAGAGCAGCAACCTTCGGAACTCCTTAGCTTGTCCAGAACCCACAGTTTGGTCCTCATTTCTATTCTGGGAACTCCTCTATTGAGATATTTACTTATTTTAATGAACAAACATTTGTCTATAGGGAGAAAAAAAAACCAGCCAGTGAAATGAGAGCAGGCAGCCACAGAGCTGTCACCCACAGCAAGGGGGCAGGCCACTGTCACTGGCAGAAACTCAAAGGAAGTCGGAAGGCTTTATTGAGGGGGGAGGGGAAGGCTGGGGTTGAATGGAGCCCCGGGGATTTGGGAGGCAGCAGGTGGGTCCACTATGCCAGCCAGCATCCTGTGGCGGTGATTGGTTAAGAGCATGCATTTGGCTTCCTTTGGTTTATCTGAAAGATGAAAACTTTGGAAGCCGTCAGTTATTAATCAGGTACTGGCCATCTGAGGCTGTGTGTGTGTAGGCCGGAGAATAACCACGGTGTAATTCCTCATGAGCATTCATCCTTGCTTTTTGAGATACATCTCTGACGAGCCTGGTGTTTGCCAAGCGTGCTAGGCTGATGACCAGCAAGTCCCAGGGATTCTCCTGTCTCCACCTCCCCGGCACTGGCTAGCACATCCGGTACCCCCTTACTTGAGTACTGGGGATTGAACTCGCTCGGCTTGCACAACTAACACTTTACCAACTGAGCTCTCTCTCCAGCAGCATTTGAGGCTACTTTTTACGGGGGTTATTTGGCTTTGTGGACACACCCCCACCCCCATGATCAGGCCATGTTCCATTTGCATACTCATCCATTCAGTAAATATTTTACTAACAGAAATGCACCAATGGTGAGGGTACTGAAGCTTAGTAAGTGACCGAGTATACACACCAACCTCCTACAGGTTCCACTTCCACTCTCTCTCCTCTGCAACCTGATCTCTGGGCATCCACCGTCAGGATTCTTTTGCGACGTGGCACAGACATCTCCCATTCGCTTCTTCATCCTCACGCCCAGGCAGGCTCAGCAGCTGCTGGCCTCCACGACCATCTCACCAAGCCCAATCTTCAGGACACAATGGATCAAGTCAGCCTCGGGGTCCCACTGTCATTAGACTCAGCCCCACGGGTCACTTCCCTCCACATTCCTGGGCCTACGGGACAGTTCAGGAGGCTTGCCTGGAAACCCAGTGCCCCTATCCCTTTGGACGAGTTATATAATCACTCCAAACCCGCTCCCTGTTTACCAGGTTGGGGGTGGTGCAGGGGTGATCACAGAGGCTACTCTGGAGGGTAGCTGTGCTGATGAACCATGACCGTGGGAGCAGGGAGCCCCACACCCACCAGCCAGGGCAAGCACTAACATTGAGATACATTCATGTATTTCTCCCAGGTGTTATGAAGTGACAACTGGACGCCACTGAGAACTACTGTGTGCCAGGCATGAGCTTGGTGCTTTTCTTAAATTCATTATCTTGCCAGGCTTTGCTGTTTGTGAGTATTGGTCATGCTTACCTTAGGGCAAAGGAACCAAGGGAGACGATGGGAAATGACTGCGTGTATCTAAGTCTGTGGTGGCTCAGTGCCTGACAAGCATATCCCCAGCCTTATCTTCAGGTCATCATGGCACCCAGACGCAGCATATCTACAGAGCTGTCGTTGACAACGAACGACTGCTTATTCACTGTGCTAGGCAAACCCACCCACCACCGTGGGCCACCTGGGCTCATCAATCATCAGTTCTCCCTTCCCCCTTACTGGTGAAATCAGCTAGTGCAATTGACTCACTGGAAAAGGTTTCTCTCCCTAGCCATGTATTTATCTATCTTAGTAAGTTCATGTGACCTAGTTCTTACCAAGAGATCCAAAGTGTCCATATGAGCCTATTAAGCAAACTATTACTATCCCAAGAAGAAGGAAACATTGCTCAGGCATGCCTTTTCTCCCTTAACCCCACTCTGACTCCCTAGAAAGCAGGTATGATGCCATGAGATATAGCTGCCATCCAGTGATCTTAAGAACTGAGTCCCAAGCCCAGGAAGGCAGAGTAGAGAGAAGCACGTCAGATTCTTGACAGCCTGCGGTGGTGACATTCCATCACCACTATGGGCTGACGGCTGTCACGCATCCAGAAGTTGCTCACACTGTTGTGACTGAGCCGATTCTGGTGGCCGAGGGCAGAGTAAAATTAGTAAGATGAGGTATCTTCGTTACTTGTCCACGTGTCCCAGAAAAAAAAAATCTGTCCGGGGCTGGGGACACACAGCACAAGGGTCTGAGTTCCATGCCAGAACCTACTTCAAAAGTCAGGTGCGGTAGTACGTACTTGTAATACCAGACCTGGGGAGGCAGAGACAGGCAGATCCTGGAGCTCACTGCACAGCCAACCTAGCCTAGTCAATCGCAGGCCAGGGAGAGACCATCTGAAAAAATAAGGTGGACACCTCATGTGGATCAACACCTGAGGTTATCCTCTGGCCTCCCAACACATGCACACACACGTGCATATTGCAGGCATATGCACACGAACTTGCACACACACAATTTTCAAAGTTCTGTCCATAACAATCTCCATAGCAACTACTCTTCCAAGTCTCACGCATCAGCTTGTGCCAGCTTCCCCTCCTCCCTGTCATCTGCTGTCATACTTGTTTTAACCACTGGGTTTCCAGGGGTCATACACACTGTGCCTTTGGAATCTGAAGGCTCGGACATTTGTTCCCAAAAGCTTGGCTGTCCCCCAGCCTCACCCAGCATGGAACCAACTGAGCCTTCTGTCAGCTCGAGGCCTCTGCTGGCACCTTGGTCAAGATCCAGCAGTCATAACTGCATTGTGTCTCTGCTCGTGAGACTCCTAGAGTCCCAATTAGGTAGCATTTAGTTTCTGGCCAAGGAAGACTGTGCTCAACATTGCTCTGCACACGGGGACAATCAGGGGCCTGGCCCAAGTGATAAAGGAGCATCCGTGTGACATGAAGCCACTGTGAAGTGAGGGCAGGAGGCTTCCTCTGGCTCCACACAGGACCAGCTGTCAACGCAGATGAAGCCAAGTGTGCCAGCAGGTCATACGGTGCTTTCTCTCCCCTCACAGAGAAGGATGGCTACACTCTGCAGTCGGTGTCAGCGGATAGGGAGGACCCGGCTCCACCCCTTGCTGTTAAGAGTTCCCTTACAAAGGACAACACACCAAGAAACAAAGTCTAGATTCCAATACAAAGAAAGCACAGTGCATTTCAGGTTATGAGTGACATGGAATTGATAAGGATAGAGATTCTGAGCATCATCCCAGCACTCGGGGGCAGAGACAGGAATGGGGTTCAAGGCCAGCCTTGTCTCCATTTGAGAGTTTACAAGTCAGCTAGGGTTGGGGGAGGGGAGAGAGAGAGAGAGAGAGAGAGAGAGATATTAAGGATTTGCAAAACTGCTTTCATAAGCGGAGGTGCTGAATGGTGAAACATTCAGAGAACACCTGAAATCGCGCTGATTAAATGAGAAAACACACTTGCAGTGTTTAAAATTGCGTTGCTGTCAAACAAAAACTCACACAATGAAGAGAAAATCTCTAATAATTTATTGACCTTCAGTTTCACATCGTGGAAAAAAAAAACAGTTTTACAAAACGTCAAAAATGTAGTAGTAGCAAACGAGAACATACAAACACAGTCTCTAACTTCTACAGGGTTTGGTACGTGAACCACATTCAACAGCCATGAGAGGGACTTTATTCGGCTCTCATCACTCTCACTCAGACAGGTGTCAAGCCTGAGAAAAGGGGCTCCACCATTATACCAAGAAGTGGAAGGCTGACCTTTGTTATCCGTTTCCACGGCAACCAGCTCACCCAAAGAGAGGAACCTCCCCCGTCTTGCGCCAGGGTTTTTGTGTGGACCGTGCTGCGGATCGTATTGGCTTCAAAGTGTGGGACGGTTCACAGGGTGAGGGCCGTCAAGCAGCAAGCCCAAATGCCTACATCAATTAAAAGAGCTGCAGTCCAGAAAGTTCCCCCTTGCCAGCCAGGGCCCACCCTTGTGGCACAGCTCCCTCTGGCTCACACAGTAATTAACAGAAGATTCAAGGACAGGCCACAACTCTGAAACAGCTGCAGAAAATTCTCCCTGCTCCCAGAAGCAGCAGTGACGCGCAGATCTTGAGACGGATTTGCATCGTAAACTATGGAGCTGGGGCAGCTACAGGGCGGAGATTGATCAGGCCACCAGGGTCCGATCAGACACTTACACTGCTTAGACTACATCTAGGGACCAGAACCTGACTGCTGGAACGATCTGGAAGCTTTCATTCCAACGGCTCATTTGTTTTTATTTTGGTCCGACTACAGTCCACTTACTCATGGCACAGACATGTACAATTAGCCTAAAGTATTAAGGTGGAGAGAAATGTTATGGAATTATCTGTCATTGGACAAGGCAAACACTCACAATGTAAAGGTGGTTATCTGTCTTAAATCCTATTTTTTTTTTTTAAATACAGCACTGTGAGAAATATGGATCAAGCAGGCAGAGTTGCAAGTTCTGGTCTCCCCCAGACACCCGGGGAAGGGCCCACTCTGGTCTAGCACTAACACGTTTAGTAAACAAGCACTCAGACGAGCAAAGAATGTATTCACAACTGATCCCAACAGGACCGGAAGTCTTCTCCACAGGCCACCGTTTACAATCCTTGGCATCGTGTGACCAAATGTCACTTTTGTCTACCAAAGAGCTCTTCCAACATGTATCTAAGGGCGAACACGAAAGTGTACATTGTATCAAGATGGATGTTTTTCTGGGAGAATCTCGAGCACTCTCTAATCAAGGTCTAAGAGCCACGCACAGGCCAAGCAATGTGGTCAGGGAATTTGTTTACCCCTGACACATTTTAGTTTTTCCCCATTGGTGGTGTTATTCACCTAGAGTAAATAAATAGATAAATAAATAAACTTTAGACAATGTCTTCACCTGTGCCCTATATACAGAACTATTCTGCAGAACCTCCCAGGGTTTCAGGTTATTACACAAATGGAGGAAAACACTACAAAGTAATTTGGTCCTTTCCAAGTGTCAGCAGCCGAGAGACCAAAGTTAGGTAAACCAGACAGACAGGAGAAGGAGGACAGACCAATATCCTGCTCTTAGGAGACCCGCCATCAGGGTGACCATGAAACCTCAGTCAAGGGTGGTCTAGTTACGGTGACGCTGTGGTTTCTCTGCCTCTGGGATGTAATTTAAGTTTCCGTCCGTCCCGACATTTCAAAAATGCACCCCTCCCCCACCCACCCTCTACTTATCCTCCAAATTATAGCCCCAAAGTTTTCTTTTTTTTTTTTCTTTTTTTTTTTTGTGCAGCAAAGCACGTCAACAGCTACAAAATGTGCAAAACATACGACCATCCACACACGCCCATACACGTGAAGACAACGTAAGCACTGTTTCAGCATGCAGGCCGCACACAATAAATAGCTAAATCTAGAACACATTTCTTAACAGCCAAGAGAAGGTTTAAAGTCACTTATAAATAGCAAAGAGCATCTACCAAACGGCTACCAACAATGTCCCCATTGTTCAGAGGCGTTCCCGGGGGGGGACCGCAACCCCTCCGAGATGAGTGGAGAGTCCTGGGGTGCCCATTCTTCGGTCGGCCAGGCCAGCTTCCCTCCTGACCCACGCTTGGCTTTGCGTCTCCAACAGCAGCTGGCCACGGAGGCTTCAAGCTCAGTCCTCGGAGGAAGCTGACAACCATTTCAAATCCTGCACATAAACGGCGGAGCCATGGAAATCAAACGCTGAATGAGCTACAGCAAGGGAAAAGGCCAGCTTTTCTCTCCCTCTGAGGGGCTGATTAACGCTGACATTAATCCACAATTACCAGACAAGGACTAGATCACAAGCTCTGTCATTCATATTTAAACCATGTGCTACTGGCATTGGAAAAATCCCACCCTCCCTCCCCCACCCCTTCCTTCATGTCCACTTAAGAGAGTGTTCACAAGGTGCAGCCGATGGTAATCGAGGAGTCTTGTAGCAACTTCTCCTGGGGTTCTTTCTCTTCATTAAACTTGGCTTCTCCACAGCAGAAACCTCACATCGTCTCACCGTGTGTCCAGGTGAGCTAGAAAAAAAAGACAGAACGAAACACAAAGGCATGAAGGATTTGTGATAGGTCACGGTTTAAGACATTTGCTAATAAGCACACAATTTAGAAAAATTTAGACTCGGGGCAGAGCTGGGCAATAGCACTCCTGGCGGCGCGAATTACAAGTTCAATAGAAAGTGTGCATGCTTGGCGGGTTGGTACCATGACCATGGGCAGCCCACAACACAATGGTGTCCAGGGCTGGAGAGATGGCTGGCGCACGGGCTGCTCTTCCAGAGGACCCAGGTTCAATTCCCAACACCCACATGGCAGCTCCAGTTCCAGGGGATCTGACACCCTCATTCACATAGAAACATGCAGGCAAAACACCCATATACATAAAATTAAAAAAAAAAATAATTAAAAATAAAAGGCATTTAAAAAAAATTAGTGTCCAAAGGACCTTCCTTTCTCGAACATGAGTATGTTCAAATTCAAGCCTACACACGGCCACGGCTATTACGAGTTGCCATCTTCTGTTTTCAATGCTACTGTGACAGTCACTTGGACATGAAGGGAAGACGACACACCCCTAGGCCCTCCGATCATAAAAATATCCAAGGTAGACTTTTCAGAGATCGAAGGCAGCCACAGCTAAAATCGCAGGCCCCACTACTCACTGGAACCCTAGCTACAAGCACGGACAAGGGGATTTTTTGCAGGACCCACTCATTAACGGCAGATTCTTCTCTTTGGCTCGTGTGTGTTCGGAGGTGTGAGTCAGTTCCCACTTGTTTCTTTTGGCTGGTGTCTAGCCGTGATTCAAGCCTTCAAGACATTCCTTAGCCCTCGGTGTCATCCCTCAGTCCCGCCTCCCTGCAACCTGTCTATCCACATTTGGCCAGAAGAATGCATCTTGTAATATTTAACATCTCAAGACATGGCACACTCGCACAGAAATGAAGAGGTGGCGTATTCTAAAAGAAGAAACAAAGCAAATGCAGGTCCACATCCTGTCAGGTGGGGGCCATAAGACATCGCAAAATTACAAGAAAATCAGAATGGTTCCCTTTTTGTCTTCCCACCCATGGAATGAACAGCAGGGAACAGTTAAAATCTCCTGAGCGGGTGAGTTTTCCGACCTGGGAAGGTTTCTGCTAAGCCTAGATGAATTCATCTTGCACCAGACCAGCATTTGGAAATCAGGGGACTCAGGCTGGAGGTCTGTGCCGACCGACACCCAAAGGAGCCTCTCTGAATGTCATTCCAGCCAGCTTTAAGTGTTTTTAACTCCAGCTTGTGTATACTATAGAAATTTGAACCAACATCCTCCCTGCCGGAAACGGAAAGAGTAGCTTTGATCAGGGGCGCGTGTCACCCTTGAAAAGCAGCAACAAGCTGGCCCTATCAAGTTGAGTTTTTATGTGCCCGACTCTCCTGCCCAGGGTACCAAGGGTGGAGGCTGCTGTTTCTCAGGTAACCACAGCATTTTGTTTGTTCTGTTTCCCGGGGACCGGAAGCAAGTGGTTAGGGTCAAATACTTTAACACATCCACGCTGGGATGGGAAAGGGAACCAAAACTGAAGAACAGAAATGACAAACAGCTGATAATCAACGGAACGGAATGTCCCCAGGACACACAGACTGTGCTCCAGCCAGATCAGAGCGAGGGCTTTCTGTAGGAAAAGCCGGTAATATGTAACAGAGGCTGGTGCTGGGCTGGACCAGGCTGTTTTTAACACCCACCTCTGTCTGAATTGGGACGTTTTTTCTGGACATTGTGGTTAAAATGACTCGTTCAACAAAAAAAACCAACCCTAAGTCCAGAGAGATGTAACACAAGGAACAGAGAACACTTGTGATCTCTCTGCTAGCCTCATCTTCTCTGCCTTGCCTTCCACCCACCCAATGGCCATGTCTGACACACTGACCCCCATCCCTGGCCACTTGTCCAGGTCGACTGCACACCCAGTCAGTTGCTGGACTAACTCTTCATTTTGCGTCGGTTAATTAGCGCCTCTTCCCTAGGAGTCTCTCTCTCCAGGCCTGCTTGAGGGTTGAGTCATGCAACCGTATCGCACATGAAATAACCACTTGCAGAACGTTTGTTTATTCTGGATTACTGAGATGCCAGCAAGGCTGCAAAAACCAGTTTGGTGTGGGCTGCTGTCGGTAGGTCTCTCTCCTCTCGGGAGGTTTCTGACTGTTGCTGCTCCTCTACAGGAATCTCCCGCCCAGGGAACATGGCCCTGCTGGCCAGGACAGGCTGGAGGAGACGGCCACAGGGCTGAAAACAATGATGATGAAATAAATGCGAAAGGGAAATCCAATTTCAGTTGCTTGTGAATGAGCTATTCAACATGGGGAAAGAAAGGCCAATAAGATGAGACCCCCCTCTGTTGAGCTGACAACCACTCTGAGGTCCCCCTATTTCCTTTCAAAGGCCCCTTTAAAGGTGTGTGACACCCTAGGAAAAGCAGAGGCAAAGTCCTCTGGTAATGACTTTGTGCTGCTGGTCCTCCACCATGGCATTCCTTAACAGTTAGTAGTGAGCCCGGCAGTCACCCAAATGAAGTGGTGTGTCCCTGGCACCCTCTGTTCAGCCAGTCTGGTTGTTTTGGTTTTTTGTTGTTGTTGTTTTCTTTTGTCAACCTGACAGAAGCTAAAGTCATTTGAGAGGAGGGAACCTCAATTAATGCCACCTACAGGCATGCCTTTGGACAGTTTCTTGATTAATGATTGATGTGGGAGGGCCCAGACCACTGAAGGGGGGGTACTTCCCCTGGGCAGGTGGTCCTGGGGTTGAAAGCAGGTTAAGCTAGGTAAGGGAGCAAGTCAGTAAGAAGAACTCCTCCACGGCCTCTGCTTCAGTTCCTGCCTTCAGGGTTCCTGCCTTGTGTTCTGGTCTTGACTCCTCTCAGCGAGGGACTGTGACTTGAAAAGATGTAAGAGGAAATACGCCCGGTTTACTTTTGGTCATGGTGTTTATCATAGCTACAGGAGGCTAACTAAGACAGACATGCTGAGGCAATTCCTGGGCCAGTGCTGAGGATGCTTCACAAGAGGCAAGCAGCCACAGCGACACCAAAACTGTGTAGGCTGATTCATTATTGGAGCCAAGAGTGTCATATACACAATACAACCACCGCGTACCCAGGTATATGACACAGGATACAACTTTTGTTGGTCCCAGCAACAGGGTCAGGCTGACTGATTAAGAGGATGCATTTCGGGAAGCTTAGGTGGCTGAATTTATCCACATGAACTACCACCTTTCATGAGAACAACCTAGACTGTCCTCCAAAGTTCATACATGCTCTAAAGAGATGGTTCTTGGGGGCGGGACGGCATTTTCAATAAGCGAATATACAATTTTGGAGTCAATAAACTAGGGAAAACTTAAAGCAATAATATTTTTAAAACCCTATTAAGTTCAGAAAGGTCTGAAGAAGTGAAATCAGAATAGCAACCCAGTATCCCTGGGATGATACCAAGATCAAGTTCAAGTTTATCAGGTAGCAGCTTGACTGCATACTCAAGCGTCTGTGCTCTGGAGTCAGACTGCCCTGGCGGAGTTCTTGACTCGCTTGACCACTTGTTGAGGTCTATGACATTGGGCAATTGACTAGTTAAGACTCCATAGGCATCAGGTTTTTTCACCTGCAGAGGGAGATTAGTAATAACATCCAGGGGTTGTTCTGAGCATCAAAAGGATGCTTGAGTGAAGCACATGGTCCCGTCCTACCTAGGAACACAGTGAGTATTTCACAACCACTAACTGGAATTACTAATGGATGTCTGGGGTTCCCAACCTGTCAGATACAACTGGAAAACTTTCTTTAAAATACTGATGCGAGGATGGAGAGATGGCTTGGTGGTTAAGAGAGCTGGCTGCTCTTCCAGAGGACCCGGGTTCAATTCCCAGCACCCACATGACAGCTCACAACTGTCTGTGACTCAAGTTCCAGGGGATCCAACACCCCTTACACAGACATGCAGGCAGGCAAAACACCAATGCATATAAAATAAAAAATAAATAAATCATGTAAAGTACTGATGTTTGGATTCCACCCGGACCAAATAAAAACAATGTCTCTAGAATGGGGGCAGTTTCTGAAATCGCTTTGGGAGATTTTTGAGGCTCCGTGATGGCGGAGAGCCACTGGTTTCTGTTGACAGGGGTTTGCAGTATTGGCCGACACCAGCAGTTGCTTACATCTCCAACTCCGCCTTCTTACCTCGTGCGTGCTTTCTTTAGGACGCTCTGCGTTAAGAAGGCAGATGTTTCCAGGTGCTGACGAACGCAGTAGGAATCAGTGAGTACGGCACGGTGGTTATGCTGTTCCACACATCTAAAGTCGGGTCGTAACAGTCCAAGGTCTTGCAGCGCTGAATGCCGAAGTACCCTCCGACGACATAGAGCTTGTTCCCGGAGGCCACAGCGTGGCAGCTCATGCGCTTGGCTGTCACGTCTCCCACCTTGGTCCACTGGTAAGTCTCACTGTTGAATTTGTAAGCAGAGCAGGCAGAGAACTCTGTATCTCCACCCATAATAAAAATCTGGTTCCCCAGCACGGCTGCTGCTGTGTAGCGCCAGGGCTGGGGACAGGTGGCCGGTACTGTCCACCTGTTCTCACACTGATCGTAACACTGAACTTTGGGAAGCTTGTCATGACTTACACTGGTACCCCCGAAAGCAAACAGCTTGAGCTTGGCACTCACTACGGCAGCATTGCTGACGCCTTCTCGGAGTGGGGCGACCATGGTCCACTTGTTGGTTGTGGGGTCATAATGTTCTACTTGCTTTAGAGAGACTGAGGGCGAGGCTGGGAGGCAGCCTGTGGCTGCTGTGTGCCCACCGACCACGTACAGGCAGTGCTTCAGTTCGGCAGATCCATGGCCGAACCTGGCCACCAGCATGGGGGCAGCCTTGGACCACTCCTCATGTAGGGTATCATAAACCCAGACATCTTTCGAGACTCCATTTTCAGAGCCCCGCCCCCCAGTAATGTACACTTTGCAGCCAATGGCACATGCACTGAACTCTTTCCTGGGGCTGGGAATGTCAGCCTTGGGAATGATTTCTTTAGCCTTCTGGTCTACCAAGTACAGTTTGTCACACATGAAAGTCTGTCCTCCCAGGAGGAAGAGGGCATGGCCGGTTTTCCGAGGGCGGGCACAGAGGCTGGTCACCACGCCATCGTTCTGCAGGATTTTCAGTTTGCACCGAATGGCCTCCTCCACAATCTCCTTACTCTTCCTCTGCTTGGTGATGAGTTCTTCCATCGCCACGTTCTCCATGAGATAGATGGCAGGAAGGAGGGCCAGCCTCACGGTCTGCAACAGCTCTGGGAGGTAACAGTAGCGCTTCTTCAGGTCATAGCTAATCCAGTTCATGGCCGACTCATAGACCAGCCTTTCATCTTCTGTCTCCAGCTCTTCACTGGACAGGAGCTGCACGACCATGTCCTGGGGCAGCTGGAGGAAATCTTCGTTCTTCCGGATGGTTTGGAAGTTGCTGAGACACATTCTCCAGGAGAGTTCATACAGCTTGGTGCACTGGTGGGCGTCGGACAGCAGCAGCATGCCCAGGCAGTTGGTGGGATGCAGGTTCTTTTCCAGGAACTCCGCGCACGCGTCTCTGATGTCCTGAAACTCCAGCATGTCGCCGGCTTCCAGGAGCGACTCGGCATTTTCTTCATTGATGATGACCCGGGACGAGTAGGCGTAGTCGAGAAGCAGCTCTAAGACTTCTGGGTGGATGGAGTTGTCGAAGTTGACTTCGCTGTCCTGGCTCTCTTTCAGGCCACCACTGAACATGGCTTCAAAGTAGCGGCTGCAGGCAGCCAGCACCGCCCGGTGGCATGGGAAGGTCCTGTTCCCTGCATGGAGAAGGACATCTGTGAAGAGGCGCTGCTGGCGCAGAAGGTTCAAGTGAGTGAGGACACTGTCCGCATAGGAAGATTTGTGAAACAGGTAGATATTGATGGAGCCGCTGCTGGCCCTGGACTTACGGTTCTCGTGCACACTGACTGACATTTTGCTTCAGCGCCTAAAAGAAAACAGAACAGACCCATTGAACACCATGCTCTTGGATGTTCCCAGCCACAGTACAAAAGCAATCATCACTTAGACAAAGAAAACGGGGCCTCGTTAGTCCTGCTGCAACCTACGGTTCCGAGGAGGGTATGGCCACTCCGGAACAAAGCCAGAGAACTACCTGGGAGGAAAAACATTCCCTGTAATACTCTGGAGCTACGCGAACCACACATACACTGTTGGGGGGGGCTAGGGGAGGCATGGCTTAAAAGCAGGTTTATCTTGGAAAACCTGACTGCCAGAATGTAAGTCAGCAGAAGCTGAGGGAAGTCCATCTCATTCTCCCAGTTCCCAGCGCCAGCCCAGCTGATTCACTCCAGGCCAGTTAAAAGGCCAAGCTTCCCGCTCTCGTAATGCCAAGAACGTCAGGAGGGCACCGGCTTTAATGCCCCATGCAACATAAAGCCATGTGTAAAACAAACACCTACTAATTAGAAATTCTATTAAGAATTCGTTCAGTAAGATCCAAACTCTGCGTACATCTAACTACCCAAGTCCTGAAGAGGTCAGACTTTTACACAAAGGCTAAATAGACAGTTTCTAACTAGACAAGCTCTACCACCAGGAGCTCTGAATGCACCAGAATGTAAATAGTTCCATACATTGATCAGCAGACCTCAGTGAAAGCACAGATGGATTCTGGCCACAATTACCACCCATCTTTCTGAACCTGGACAGATTCCAGAATGACACTTTGGCACATAAAAGGAAGAATATTTTGAGTAGGCAGCTCATGCTGTTTTTTTCTGTTCTTCCTGCTCTATACCAATTCTTGGAAAACCATCACAAGAACAAAGGATGCAGCCACACCGCTTTGATTAAACACTCCATCACCAGGACTGTTGTGTACCTGCAAATGCAACACCTGCATTTCAGGAGTCCAAACTGCAAACACTGCTTTATGTAGATTCAAAAGCACAAAGGGGTAGAAGTGTGCGTGTGCGTGTACGTGCGTGTGTGTGTGTGTGTGTGTGTGTGTGTGTGTGTGAGAGAGAGAGAGAGAGAGAGAGACATTCATGTGCCTAAGTGTATTTTAACCTTTGTGTGTGTGTGTGTGTGTGTGTGTGTGTGTGTGTGTGACATTCATGTGCCTAAGTGTATTTTAACCTTTGTTCATGCAGGGCCACTGTAAAATTGATCAGCTAACTACAGTGCTTTCCTAAGTATCAAAATTAGCATCAGTGGAATCTCCTGCTATCTTTTTAGGCATCTGCTGTAAGAAAACTAGCCAGCAATGATTTAGAAAATGTCCACTGTCCATCTTGAAAACTGGAATCAACTCCGGCTTCTGACGGTACCCCTCTACTGCTTTCAAGAACAGAAAGGACCTGGCCCTCTGGGATTCCAGGGCAGGTTGTTTATGTCAGCGGCGAAGACTATGTAATTGGCTACAGTATCTTTTCCGATACAAACAGCCAGAACTTACAGCACAGCTGAACTACTGCTCCTCCTTCCTTTAGATATTTATTTTGTTTAATTTGTACTCCAGGAATTATTAATAAACGCGAACGAATGCCTTACCAGATTCACGCGCTAGAACTGCAATTTCCCCCACCCAGCTGTGAAAGTTGGCACAGAAAACAACCAAGGTGGATGTCTGACATGCCTTTGACCCTTGGGGCCCATAACCTTCAGGTGATGTAACTTGTTTTCCTCTGCTTTGGGAATGTTACTTCTCAGGCTGGGTAAACAAGGCCAAATGACAAGTAAGCATCAAAGTTACAAAGCTCCAGGATTACAAAGCCTAGGAAAAACACCCAGAAATTTCCAGTGGGTAGGAAGAGGGTGAGGACCCATGCATCGACCCCACCTCAAACTAAGGCTCCAGCTTCCAGGAGTCCATATCGTGAGCCACTGTGGAACCTTCTGAAGAAGGACTCATATTGAAAGGATCCTGTGAATGCACTAAGCTTCTGAAGTGTTCAGACTCCCGCGCACTTGACACCTGCATGCTTTACCCCTGTGGATGTCATTTACACGGATGCGTTCAGTGTTGAGTTATTTTGAAGAAGATTTTAAGCCTAAACCTTGAAAAGATTGCCTAGTCTCAGGAAGCTGCCTCCTCTCTTGGCTAAGAGCCAAGACAGGAACATAAGCATCTAAGTGCTTGGCGGCTGGGCTGGAATCCCACTGGGCCAGAGCACATGTCCATTAACAGGAGTCAGGGTGGCATAAAACAACATTCACAACTAGGTTTACACTTAAGAAAACAGTTTGTCCAAAAGACCTTAGGATACAAGATGCGCAACAGTCGGGAATCCTGTGTTTACTCTGCTGTATTTTCTAGGTCTCCCCAGAAAGCAAGAAGAGTCTACCCTGTCATCTTGGATCCCACCCCACTGGAAAGGAACGTCACTGTCACAATCATCTTGGAACCATGTCGGATTAAAACAAAAGGTACACATGAAGGCCCAAGGGAAATAACTTGCTTTCTGGTTTAGAATTATGCCAACAGCAAAATAACCACAGAAATCATTTATGCAGTTACTAAACACACCTTCAGCATTAAATTAATCACTCTTTCCAACATTTTCATAAGCCCCCAGAGACATAAATTTGCATGCTAAGGAAATGGCCAAGAAAATGCACACATATACTTAACTTGCGTCTACAAAGAAGGCAGAGAGAAAAAAAAAGACTGCTATTACTGTGAACATCAAAAGGGCTCCTAGTTCGGTAACTTCGGTTCACTTACTGTTGCTTCCACACAGGCTGTCTGCCTCCAACACTTGGAGCACCTCCGTCTCTCCTGGTTTTAAACCTGATCTCAATCCCACGAGAAAAGGAACCAGGCAGATGTATCTCAAGCACTCACATTATTGGCAACAATGGAACGACACCATAAAGATGTTTACAAAAATAGCCCTTCGCCACACGGTCCCCTACAACATTTGCAACGCTACTTAACACGCTGAACATGCCACCGAGGGCGACACCAAATTACACATCCAAGTTCACTGTTTCATCTCCACCCCGCCCACCAATTCCTAGGCCTTTGAAATTAATAATGTCACTCGAAAAGGCAAAAGCTTGCAGGAGAAGAAACTAGTTTTTCAGGAACCAGTTTTCATTCATTCGGCTGCAATCAGATGCCCCCATGAGGAGGTCTGCGCGTGGCCCCCACCGTCCCCCGGAGCCGGCAACAGTGCACCATGGGGAACCGATCCCACGCGCTGGGCTGTCTGCAGGCTTCAGGAAGCCGGCACGCTATTATTCCCAACCTGGCTCCTCGCAGCCCCTGAGACTTGCCCGGGCGTTACGCCGCGGAGGGGAGGCAGGTCGTTCCCCCAGCGCGATCCTGCCCTGGCGACAGTTCTGCCTGGAGAGCAGTTCCTGGGCTTAAGCCGCAGGCAGGCAGGCAGGGTAGCCGGCGCCGGCTGGTGGCTCGCAAGCACACCCGCGGCTGGCCCGCCCCTGAAATCCGGGCGCCCGCAACAGGTCTGGGGCCGCAGGGGAAACTTACAGCAGTAGGCGACTGGCCTCCGCACACAACCGGCTGGGGTTCTTGCCTCGGTCACCCGCAGGGAGCCGACGGAGGGCGGCTCAGTCCCAGGAAGAGGCGGCGATCACCCGGGAGAAAGGAGTGCCGGGAGGAGAGGCGATAGCGCCGGGGGTAGTGGCTCCCGGATCGGCTCTAGCAGGCAGCTCGTCTCGGCCTCCGGATCTGCAGCGGCGGACCTGGCGCCCCGGCCGGGCCGAGAGTCTGCCGGCGCTCGCCGAGCCAGGGGAGAGTGAGCCTGCGGCGGCCGCGCCGCGGAGGAAGGCGGGCTGCGCGCTGGGGGAGGGATCGAGGCTGCGGTGTGAGAGCCGGCGGCCGCCTGGCGTCTGCCCTGGGTCTCTGCAGCGCCTCCGTCGTAGCACTCGCTCAGAAGCTGCGGGAGCAGACTGCGCCGGGGCCACCGCGCAACCGGGCTATAAGTTGCGCTCCCGCCCGGGAGGGGGCGCGTATGCAAAGAGACTCGTTCGGGGGAGGAGGGAGGAAGCGCGTCCGCGGTGCGGGCGGCAGCGGGTGGAGCTGGGGGGGGGGGGAAAGAGCTGTAGGGGGATTATCGGGAGAGGAAGCGGGGGGGGGGGTACGGGAGGGGGCGGGGGAGTGCACCGAGACAAAGCGGACGCCCTCACACAGCTACAGGCAGCTGCAGCCCCCGGGGACTGCAGAAGAAAATAAGTTGGAGGGGCTCCGATGGTGTACGCCTCTTTGGGCCAACCTAATTCAAGGCTAGCTCGGGTTCTAGGGTGCCCGCTCGGGAAAGCAGCCCTGGGCTGTGGGCTCAGTGGTACCGGGACCCACGGGATGCTCGGTTTAATGGTCCAGGGCCAAGCTAGGGGTCTGTGGCACCGGAGCGCATAGCCACTCACTGGGCGGGACACCCCAGCAGCAGGCAGAACCTATTACCCACGGGGGCAAGGGAAGAAGCCCAAGTCTGGACCCTGTGGACACTGCAGGTTGCGCAAGTGGGACGTAGGGTTACTTGCTGGCAGGGGGCCAGACTCCAGCTCCAGGCTCAGGCCGGGTGTCGTCCCTCCCTACCCCACCCCAAGCTGGTGAGGAACCGGCCGCCGGACTCTGGCCCACGCGGTGCTGGAGCCGCTGCAAGCCCGGCTCAGTCCCGCAGGCCCACGTGTTTCGCAACCAATCGCCAAGGCCGCTAGATTCAAAGGAGCAGCCACGCCGCCTCCCTTTGGGAAGAAGTCTCGGTCACCTTCCGAGACTTGGCCTTTCCTGCTCTTCGTAGGTTGGTGGTGTTTGGAGTCGAGAAATAGCCCCACCACACGCACACGCACACGCATACACACGCACGCCCCTCGAGAGTCTGGCAAGAAAGGAAAGCTGTCCGGGAAAAAAAGAAATTCACGTGGCGACCACTGCTTCTGACTCTTCACTCTTGACTCTTGTGCCAAAGGGCTTGTCTTTTGGCTGGGAGCTAAAACGCCACT
Organism: Peromyscus maniculatus bairdii; assembly: GCF_049852395.1. Taxonomy (NCBI): domain Eukaryota; kingdom Metazoa; phylum Chordata; class Mammalia; order Rodentia; family Cricetidae; genus Peromyscus; species Peromyscus maniculatus. The sequence goes on along the minus strand of NC_134866.1, from coordinate 76,035,946 downwards.
TGGCGTTGGCCTTTATTCCGTATTTGAGATAGAGTCTAGGGGCGAGCTATATAGATGATTGATCCAAACCTTTATTACACAGGTGAAGAAACAGGTCTTGGGCGATGTGAACTGCCTGACTGGAGAGCTGCACCCCCTCAGTAGTGGCCCAGTCACGTGAGGGCTCCGGAGATCGACTTTACCCTGTCCCCGCCCCCATTCCCCCATGCTTTTCCCCTCGTCTTCCTTAAAACACCAGGCGTAACAATGGTTTAAATCGGCTAAGGAGGCTCCACATGGCGCTTCCTGAGACCACAGACTGCTGAAACCAGTACGGTCGGTTTTTTGTTTTTTGGTTTTTTTTTTTTTTTCATCCCATCCCAGCTCCACTTCTGGCTTTCTCTGCTATTATTCGGGCTGATAAATTTTGCTCATCGCAAAGAAAGACAGTGCCCTCTTAAGTCCTTTCTCAGCATTAACTCGTCAGCCTCACTGCAGCCTCTTAAAAAATCTGTTTCCTATTTTAATTTTTGATACAGAGTCTTGGCTCCGTTTTGCTTTACAAAGCCAGAAAAGCTGGATGGATTCAAGGTGAGAACCAGGGCAGCCGCGAGCCAGGCAGGCAGAACTTAGTGCCCAAGGAAAGAATAAAACCAGCACAAAGCAAATGGAAACACTGCACCCACCAGACAGACACAGGCATTGAAAAAAGGAAGGTGGGAACCGGTCGCTGCTGCACATGTGTTTATAAACACGTTTCTGGAGCGTGTGGCCAGGGATGAGAGGCACCAGGGCCAAGTCCTGGCCCCTTTCTGTTTTCATCGACCTGGGTTTGAGTCAGAACACAAATACGTTGTTTTGGGGCACTAACAGTTAATGTCTTTTTGGTTTTTCGAGACAGGGATTCTCTGTGTAGCTTTGCTCCTTTCCTGGAACTCACTCTGTAGCCCATGTTGGCCTCGAACTCACAGAGATCCACCTGGCTCTGCCTCCAGAATGCTGGGATTAAAGGCATACCTGCTCCCACCCCAGCACATTTTCTCTTTTGACAAAATATGCCTTGCCTTCTCCCGAGCCACCTAGAACTGCCCTAGATGCTGCTGCCCAGCAATATGCATACATACCTCAGCTGGTTGGCTGGGGATTTTGCTAGGAGAAGCCACCTGGCAAAGGACAGGTCATCATTTCTATGGCATCTACTACCTGGAAGCTGCAGTGTCTGAAGCCAAGGAAACAGTGAAGATCCCTTTGTAGAAAGGCAGGGCTAAAGGAGTAAGTCCGGCTGTTGTCCATTGGTGTATCTTTTCTGCCTAATGTTGCCACTTCCCGGGCTTCAAACAGTACACAAAATTGCAGCCTGGAAAATCCTGAAATGACCATATACACTCCCTTCATCTGCTGCTGGAAGATAAGAACCCAGGAATTAGTTTATGTAGGTTATACAAACTGGAAAATGCTGAAAGATACAGGAACCACAGACTGTAATGATTGGCTTGAGCCAGTGTATGAAAAATCTCCAGCCTGCTGGGCAGTTTCTAATGCCTTTCTCGAGGCTGAGGGCGGTTTATCTTGCAAGTTAGTGGATTTATGATCGTGGAAACTCAAACTATGTAATTTTTATGGCCTCTCTCTCGGCCAGTGGTAAAAGTCATGCTTATCACCCCCGCTCACAGGAAACAAAGGCAAGTCCTGTACGTGTACAGGAAGAAAATGCTCCACTGGATTGTGATTGCTCTGGACCACAGCGGACACAGCAGATAGCTGAGATGTAACACCTCGGTTGAGATGCTGCTGCTGTACTTTGTACAACAGCCAGTGCTTGGTTCAGGATGCTAGCCTGGTCCTGCAGCCCCCCCCCCCCTCCCGGGAAACTGTCTTTGCCTGACCTTGCGACACTAAACCAAGGTCTCAGGTTTTTGTTTTTTTTTGCTTTGTGTGTGTATGTGTGTTTTGTTTTGTTTTGTTTTTTAATGCTATTAAAAACCTGTGCCCAAGGCTTTGGCCTTGTTATCTTTCTTAACAACGTTATTTTGTTAGGCTGCAAAATCAGCAGCGTGGGGTTAAATGTATTAGCTGCCTTCAAACCTAATCTGTCTTCATTCATTCCTAATTTACACTCGGACTGAATTAATGAGAATGATTTAATTAACGCCGTACAATCATGGTACCAGGGACTGGACCGCTCCAGGGGATTGGACTTAACTGGGCCATGCAGCTGCCACCCTGCCTCTTGCCGGTTCCCCCAAGCCTTACCCAAATTCAGACATGTCCCCTGCTGGGATTCCAGAAGGGCCCTCTTTGTTCTCCGATTCACTTCCTCAATCTGTGTGGGGAAGGTGGCACAGCCCTACTTCCTGAGGTATTGGCTACCCAGGCTTTGAGAACCGTGCCCAGTCCGGTCAGCATGGCAGAGGGCCGAATGCCCACCCAAGGTGTGATGGCAAACCTTCACTGTCTCTGAGGGTCTTTTCAGAGTTTCAATGGAAGAAGGAAGACCCACCCTGAACGTTGACGGCGTAGATGGCTTGTGGTTGCAGGCTGAAGAAATTGGGGGAAAATGAGCTGACCAACAGTATTCATCTCTCTGCTTCTCTGTAGATGCCATGTGACCAACCACCTCACACCCCTATATTCCTTCCCCCACCGTGGGCTATTTTTTTTTTTTAATTGTGAGCCCAAATAAACCTTTTCTCCCCTTACATTGCTTCTTCTCAAGTATTTGGTAACAACAGCAACAAAAAGTAAGAAACACGCAGATCTGTTCTTTTCTTTCCAGCATGTTGAGCTCATGCTAGCAAGTGGACGTCTAGCGGGGGATGCTATGTCCTGCTCACACACGTGTGGAGGGGAAGGAGGAAAAAAGGATTTGCAATGGGAGAGATTGAGTGGGACTCCAGCCCCAGAAGGACCTGAGACGCTGACATCACCCTCAGAGTTTCCCAGGTGAGAGGAGACTAGAGCTAGCTTCTGAAGTCCACCTCCATCACATAGTAAGACAGGCATCTAGGAGAGCTTGTGCAAGGTGCTGCTTTCTTCAGGCCCCAAAGGGGGGCCCCGAAGGGTTCATCACAGCCCCCTGACACACTTCACTTACCGACAAACCTAGGGAGAGAGACCCTAGAAACTGCCAGCAAGCCTCTTATTTCAAGAAGAGAAAGAAAGAAGAATCGAGCTATAGATGAACAAGAAAGACAAGCCGTCAACACGGAGTAGGTCTCAGAACGGAATAGCTCGCTAATCACAGGGCTTGCTGGGAAGAACGGGGTGGTGGTGGGGTGCTGGGGGGGCGTCCGTTGGCAATCTTGGTTTTGTTACTAAGTTTCATCTGCATTTGTGCTCTTTAAGAAATTATTATTTGTATTAAGGACCCGTGCTAAATCTAGAAAGTGTTAAGGCTGTTGAAATTGGTTTGGTCACATTTTAACACTTCAGTTGTTTCTTAAGGTGCATTGCCCATGCTGCTTTATTTATATTTTATGAATTAAATTGATTATGGTGTGGTTTGGTTTTTTTTTTTTATTTCAAATTCCAGTTGCTCGTTGCTATTGTACATGAACACGATTGCCTTTTGTCTTAGGGTTTTTAGTGGAGAGTTTCATGAGAAATTTTATCTTTGTTCTTATTGGCCTCCTCTATTGGGGTTGTTATTGGTGGGGAATACACTCTTCCTTTCGGACTTCCTCGTCTCATCCAGGCTCCAGTGGCATTTCAGGGGACTCAGGGGATCGCCTGAGTCATCCTTTCTTAGTATAACTCTGATCTAGTCCAGTTACATTATTTTTTTCTCCAGGGCCCTAGAAGACAATGGTCCACACGGACTGGTGTAGGGTCTAGGTTGTAGGGGCAGGGTTTTAAAGCAGTTATTACTATTTTCTCTGGTTATGAAAGCAATGAATGATTAAAATGTGGAGACTACAGACAGGAACAAAGAAAACCGTCGTCCACCACACGGAGACACTGACAGTTCCCGTGCTTAGTTGTTAGGCAGTCAGGGACAGGAACTTGAAAATGAAACTTGAATTCCTGCGCTCACATTTGCTGGAGGGGTGTTGGGGGGAGCAAATACTAGACATTCGTAGTAATCCGGTTTCCTCTGCTGTAACACAAGATGATTAGAAAATTGTTTTACAGGTTAAAAAACCTGGGGCATATCCAGCCAGGCCACAGTGGCACACACCTTTATTCCCAGAACTCAAAGGAAGGCAGAGGCAGATGGATCTCTGTGAGTTCCAGGCCAGCCTGGTCTTACAGAGTGAGTCCCAAGAGAGCCAAGGCTACACACAAAAACTATCTCAAAAAAAAAAAAAAGGGCAAAAAATTAAATAAATAAATAAATAAATAAATAGGCTGGCATGTGTAAGACTGTAGGGCCCTGCTAACTGACCACTCTACGAACTTGTTTTTATGTGGGTTAGTAAGAAGTTGTTTACAGAGAATGGCGCTCCTGTAATCTGACATATTCCCAGCTGGCCCTCCTAAGGAAAAGACAAGGGTGACTTGAATCCTTATGCAGGACCTTCTTTGCGCAGTTTCACCTCGTATTGAAGGGACACCTTCATGCTTTGAACGTGCTCCCTTACCCTCTGGGAAGGGTGTTATTTTTGTTTTGTGGTGCCAGAGATTGGACTCGGGACCCTGTGCATGGTAAACTCACACTCGACCCCTAAGCTGTACTCTCTGCGTGTGGGTTCCAGACTTCCTTGTCAGGAAGGAAAATGGCGTCTGCCGTACAGACCTCGAGGGGTCTGCCTGTCCCCGCTCTTTCACTGATGCTGTCTTCCTGCTTTGGACTGGAGCCAACTGATGATGGTGGAGAAATAATTCTTTTCCCTGTTTCTTTACAAAAAAGAATCTGATGCAAAGAAAATTATTTTTAAGACACGTTCTTTTAAATGCAGCAACTAGCTGCAGCAACTAGCTGCATTTAAAAGAATGTAGCCTAGCTAAAAGAGAGCAGATATGGGGTACAGGCACCCCTATTTCCTGCCCTGAAGCTCCTGCAGGGTGTGTGTGTGATAAGAGCGCCCTGGCACCTATCAGAATCACACCAGGCATCCCTAGGGTGTGACCTTACACAGCCTTGGGGAATCTTGAACCATTTCCCCTCTCCTGTTTTCCATAATCTTCTCGGTGCCCCAAGGCTCCCGGACTAAACTCCTAATTTGTTCTAAGTAATTACATTCAAGAATCGACCGTTGTTCCAAGGAGTGAAAAATGAAGGTTTTGTTTGGCCTGGATGCTGTGCCTCCAGGGCAGGATGCCAAGTCTCTGAGCAGGTCTCAGCATGAAGGAGGGACCAGAAGAAGGGACCGTTGTGGTCCAAGGCCTTGCACCTCTGAATGAATATTGAAATGTGTTCATGGCAGTCCATGAGTACAGACCACACAATGGTGCCGCACAAGCTCAGACAGGGCTGAAGGTACCATGAATCAGAGGAAAAGGGAGAGATGGTGATCACTGTCTCCCTGTCTCATCAAGTTAGAAGTACAACGGAAGAAAGGATACGAGCTCATATGTGTATGTATGTATGTGTGTGTGTGTGTGTGTGCATACATGTATAACAAAAAGAGGCATTCATACATTTCCCTGAGCATCATAAGAAAACGTTTCCAATATAGAACTAGCTTTACAAAAAAAAAAAAAAATAGGTATTTCAAATAGTTATGGTAGCCTTTCGCAGCCCCAAATGTATGAGAAGTTTTCTTAAGGAAGTCTGTGCTTCTGCCATGTTTGGGGGATTCACTGCTTTCCCCAAACTCCACTGATTCATTCTGCATTTTTTCTGGGATACCTAAGATGCTGAAAATTTGAGGGAACACCAAGGTGCATTCTGATTTTTCAGATAGTGCTTTTCTGGGCAGAACTTGGGTTTCATCTGAATTTTCTTTGACAAGTTGGTCTATTTTGAAAATTCCATGAATCAGTTTCCACAGCTTCATAAAAGTCAACAATTTGTCACATCTCAAAATTTTATGTATGTTTTATTACAAACAAAACCCCCTCCTCCTCGCCATACCCACTAGTCACCCGAGAAATGACATTGTCGCCCCAACAAAGCCAGGAATCGACCAAAGGGGTGGCGGCAGACGCCTCAGGAAGGAATTCCATAAACCAACAGCGCCCTCTTCTGGCCGCAGTGAAGGTTCATTTACCAAAGGGTCTGATGACGTTCAAAACCCAACTCACAGAAAAGAGAGAAGTGAACAAGCTCTTACAAATCCTTGTGGATTATTTTGATCCCCAGAAGTTCAGTGGTTTGATGAGCAAAGGGAAACTGTAGCTGAGGGTCTGGCCAGTCTGTGATAATGGCCGGTCTTACAGTGATCCAGTGGCCTACAGATGGGAGAGCAAAGGACAAGACAGGGTCACTTACCTCCTCAGCACAAGCTGAGCAATTCCCAGCCAGCCAATCCCCTGCTGCTTCTCCTTCTAAATACAGGGGAAAGTTCAGTTGTCCTGAGGCCCAGCGACAGGAACTTCTTCGTCTTCAGTGATGGAGTGGGAATTAATAACATTGACGAGACTCTCGTTTTTATACTTCTCATGTGTAAGTAAACACCATAAAGGACGAAGATCTCATTGGGTGATGATCACACCAGAGCTGAGTTGTTAGCCCCTAAATTACTCTGTGTCCTCTCTGCTTTCCTGCCCCCTGGAGTGCCAGCTTGTACTCACTCTGTGCGTGCGTGCGTGCGTGCGTGTGTGTGTGTATCTCTATCTCTGTCTCTGTCTCTCTCTCTCACACACACACACACACACACACACACACACACACACACACACACACACTGGATTTTCGGGAAGAGACGACATAGATTGCTTGATTTACTTTGCTCCATGTTGACAAGCCTGATAACAGTGTGACAAATGAGAAGCTGGAATCAATTGACTAAAATTATACTGTTTTTTTAATCCACTTTAGCCTTTCTCCATAGTTGACTAAACATCTTACCAGATCATGTTTTCATTCTGGCACGCTGTACCCACCAGAGATTGGTACATCAACTCACAAGCAAAGGAATGTCTTCATCAAATTGCTCTTTCAAATTTAGTTTAGACATAGTTTCTCGGCTATGGTCTGAGGCACTGTTCCCCCAGCCCCGCTATGATCAAGCCCCAAGTAGTGAGAGAAACATCTTCCCACTTCAATGTCTGCAACCCAGAGACCCAGGGGAGCTCATGTGTCCTCTTGGAAGGATCTAGAGAGAAAATGCAATAGAAAACAAAGGAAGCTTTTAACTGCTTGGCTGAATCAGCAATTGTGACATTATGTTTTAAAACCCAGCATACACAGATTATGCAAAAGTCTGCCATCTTTATATTGGACAATGGTTTACAGATGTGAAGGACCTTGTCGGTGGGTAGTCACGGGGTGAGCATGCCGTGGTGTGCTCTAGTCCTTGCAGATGCCAAACACAGTAAAACTTCGGCTGTCTGGAAGCCAACCCACTAGAAGGATTAGTAAAACATTGTTCCCACACTGACCATTCAGAGGACAGAGTTCCTGTTGGGGCTTCCTTCCAAAAGCAGGTGACGTCTATCTAAGTAACGAATCAATGAGCAATATCTCAGGCAGGTAAATTAGTCAGGAGGAGCAGGGCAACATTGATACAAAAGCTGAAGAATAGGAAAGGGGGCCTGTGACTGGAGAGGGAGGAGAGGGTCAAGGGCAGCAGCTGCCTTTCCTCTTGTCCTTCTGGACGATCAGATGTGTATATGTAAATGCCAAGGCCGGAGAGATGACGAGGTGCCTAAGAGCACTTCGTGCTTCTGCAGAGGACTCAGATCTGGTTCCTAGCTCCCACAGGGAAACTTATAAGCAACTGTAACTCCAGTTCCTGGTGTTCTGACGCCCTCTACTGGATTCTTTGGATAGTGTAGGCACCAGGTGAACTTCCAAACATAAAATAAAAAATAAAATAAAATAAAATAAAATAAAATAAACACATCTTTTTAAGATGGAAATGTAGGCCGGGTGGTGGTGGAGCATGCCTTTAATTCCAGCACTCGGGAGGCAGAGCCAGGCAGATCTCCGTGAGTTCAAAGCCAGCCTGGACTACAGAGTGAGTTCCAGGAAAGGTGCAAAACTACACAGAGAAACCCTGTCTCGAAAAAACAAAAACAAAAAAAAAAAAAAACAAAAAACAAAACAAAACAAAAAAAAGATGGAAATGTTAAACCAGGAGGTGGTGGCACACACCTTTCATTCCAGCACTCAGGAGGCAGAGGCAGGCGGCTCTCTGAGTTCGAAGCCAGCCTGGTCTGCAGAGGGAGCTCTAGGACATCCAGTGATACACATAGAAACCCTGCCTGAAGAAAAAAAAAAAAGACAGAAATGTCAGCTACAAAAATCTGGCTTGTGTCATGATGGAGTCAGCATAGGCGCAGCCTCCTCCCTCACGGTGACAGAATGCTAGGGCCATTTGTCTTCATCCTCCAGAAGCAGTGTGTGGTTCTTGGGCATAGCATAAACTGTCTATTTACAGAAAGTTTAATGTTTAGAGTGTTTCCATGCCTTGTAATCCTCAAATGCCCTTGGAAAGGTGGATGTCATCGATGCTGGGCTCCATTTCCGGGACAGCCACTGAGTTTGAGGAACCAGATGTGTCCCATCTTGGACCACAGGTTTACCAAGTGGGTTTGTTGCCCCCAGAACCGCCTGCTTCTTGCTTTGTTTTGCCTCCATTCAGCATCTTCGTTTTCTCCAGTGTGTCCAGGCCTCAGACCAGCACTCAGCAGCGACGAGACAATAACACAGTAAGTATAGCCTGTGTGAATGAATAGTTCACCAAAGAAATGATCCTTCCTTTGGCCTTGCAAAAAAAAAAAAAAAAAAAAAAAAAAAAAAAAAAATACTGAAACTGGGCTCCTTGCTCAGTCCTTAATTGCTAAAGCAAGAAAGCCTAAGAAAACATCTTAAGTCAATTTTCATGTTGGGCTACACCCAAATGATTTACCTTGCGTTGTTTGGAAAAACCTCATCTCCAGACTATTTTTACTTAATCAGAATTTCACTGTTAGGATCACATTCAGAGACCCACTTAAAAGGAAACTCCCCCACGTCTCCCAAGGAGGGCAGTTGTTGACATACGATGAGTAAACCTGGGTAAATAACCTGGGTCTGCTTTGAAGCACAAGCCATTCCAAACACAGACTCCCCAGCCTCTCCGTGATAAGGCGGGTTAATCACCCCAGCAGCAAGTCACCCGAAGGCTGAGGTCATTTATTTCTGCTCCTTGGTGATTAATTGGTCTGTATCCCTTGGTGCAAGAAATGATAAGGCTTAGGTAATGGAAAGCCAGAGAGCATCTCTCCCGGGTGGAGAAGGTCCACAGTAAGGGAAGTGGGGTGGTATTACGTCTAACATTCCAGCACCAATCTTTGCACCCTGGGGCTGGGTAGCTAAGGCTATCAAGAACTCTACCCAGAGCTAGGCTTAGGCCAAACAAACTAGGATATAGCTAAAAAGTCAGCTTAACCCAGATTCTTGGCGGGGAGGGGAAGAGTCGTTAAATAGAAGTAGCTGGCATGGCACCTGCCTGTGACTCCGGAAACGAAGGCCAGGCAGAGAGAGTGTGGGTTGAAGGCCAGCCCGGACTACATAGGGAGACCCTGTATATCTGTTCCGGTGATGAAACAGTAGTGATAACCAGGTCTTTGACGTTGCCAAGGAACAGTAAAAGGTAGAATCCACACTACAGGCTTTCTTTTGTTGTTCTCATCTCTCTCTGTCTCTGTCTCTCTCTCTCTCTCTCTGTCTCTCTCTCTCTCTCTCTTTCTCTCTCTCTCTGTGTGTGTGTGTGTGTGTGTGTGTGTGTGTGTGTGTGTGGTCATGTGGAGGTTAGAGGTCAACATCTAACATCTTCTATTGCTCACCACCCTGTTTTTTGGAGACAGGGCCTCTCACTGAACCTGGAGCTGGTTGGTCTGGGTAGGCTGTCTGGGTAATGAGCTCCAGGGACCTATTTATCTGCACCCGCTCCCCTCACCCGTAACCCTAGGGTTGGCTGGAGTTGCAGAGTCTCCCCTGCACCTCACTTTTACGTGGATGCTGGGGACCCCGCCCCAGGTCCTCCCTGTTTGTGCAGAGAGCATTTTACCCACTGAGTGGCCTCCTGACTTGGGTGTTTTCTGCGACAGCGTCTCTATATCCCAGGCAGGCCTTGCTTTCCAAGAGCTGGGTTTGTAGGTGTGGGCTACAAGGCCCGGCTCAGATCCCAGCTTTCTGATCTAGAAGCTGTGTTCCAGTGTGCGGGCCTCTGGGCCACTTGTGCCCACGGGTAAGCATATTCTGGGTACGTGGTGGACTGTTGCCTTCATGAACATTCTCAGCCAACAGGTACTAAAGTTGTAGCAGCGGTCGTATTTGCTGACATCCCTCAAAAGCTTCTTTTTTTTTTTTTTTTTTTTTTCGAGACAGGGTTTCTCTGTGTAGCTTTGCGCCTTTCCTGGAGCTCACTCGGTAGCCCAGGCTGGCCTCGAACTCACAGTGATCCGCCTGGCTCTGCCTCCCGAGTGCTGGGATTAAAGGCGTGCGCCACCAACCAACGCCCGGCCCCTCAAAAGCTTTTATGTTGTAAGAGGTCCTGGTACTTGGGTGGTACACAATTGTGATGCTTAGGACACAGACTATAAAGTATTACAATTTTTATCTTTACTTTTCTAAAACAGAACACAACTGCCACCGTGAGCCCCTAATCTGAGAGCCGGGTGGGAGCTCAATTTGAGCCATTTAAGGGATTCCATCCTTTGCCCCCCACTTTTGTCCAGCATTGGGTCCAAGTTCCAGAGTGATGTGAAGGGTGTCTGCCTGGATCTGCAGCTACAGGCTGAAATCAGTGGTGTTGCTGAGGTCACTCAAACGCCAAGACATTAGAACAAGACGTTGCTTTTTAACCAGATGATGCCCAGCTACTAGTAAGTACTCTCCAAAACAAACAAGCAAAAAACAAAACATGTCCCTTGGTTTGCCCTCCTGGATAATTTAGTGAAGATTAAAACACTGCAAAATTGCTGTGTAAAAATAATCTAAGTAACAGGCACAGCTTTCCATGCTAGCCAAGGTGACATAATAGGGTATCGCCTTACCTTTAAAACAGTTAAAGGCAAACAGAGTAGATTAAATGGTTGGATCATCAGGTAACAAAGAGCCAAAGTTTCAGGGCCTCCAAGGACCTAGCTTCAAAGGACTACAATTTTATTTTATTATTTTATTATTTTAAGATTTATTTATTAATGGGGTTGGGGATTTAGCTCAGTGGTAGAGCGCTTGCCTAGCAAGCGCGAGGCCCTGGGTTCGGTCCTCAGCTCTGTTAAAAAAAAAAAAAAAAAAAGATTTATTTATTTATTATGTATACAGCATGTATGACTGCAGGCCAGAAGAGGGCACCAGATCTCATTACAGATGGTTGTGAGCGACGATGTGGTTGCTGGGTATTGAACTCAGAAGAAGAGCAGCCAGTACTCATAACTGCTGAGCCATCTCTCCAGCCCAGGACTACAATTTTAAAATAGTAACTCTAGGGCCTGGCGAGATGGCTCATCAGTTAAGAGCACTGGCTGCTCTTCTAGCGGCCCTGGGACTGATTCCCAGCACCCACATGGTGGCTCACAAGTGTCTGTAACTCCAGTTCCAGGGGAGTGTGTGACCTTTTCTGGCCTCTAAGGGCACCAAACAAGCACATGGTACATAGATGTTACATGCAGGCAAAATACCCTTACACACAATACAATAAAATAACAATAATAAAATACCAGCAGAGACGGCGGTTGGGTGTGCACATTTGGATTGACAGCTTTTTGCTATAGCTGTTGTGGGCTGACGTCGGTAATTTTGGCAGAAAGTGATTTCTTCAAGCCCTGATCATTATAAATGGATCATATTTTAATTGCTTCTGCTAACATGGCGGAATTATACACCATATTGATAAAGAACACCACGAAAGCCAAAAGCCAGTGTTACATGTTCACTGAAAGACTAAACGACTATGTGTCCTGTTAGGGAGGTCAACCACAATTTTACCGAGTTGCAGATATGTTCTAGCTCACGAAAAACACAGCTCTCGTGTTAAAGGGACTAAGATAGAGTTTATTATGGAGCCATTTTGAGTGACCATGGCCCAGGAACACAGACTGAAGTGGCTCCGAGTTCCACATTCCAACATGGAAACCGTTTTGTGAAGTCTTAAGTTTTACAAAACAAACAAAGCCATACACCAAGGCAAGTCGAAAACACGTTGATGGGTACACCAGAGAGGAGGATACGGCAAGATGAAGGAAGCTGATCTAATGGCCTCTGATGGCATCCTTAGCTTTTAGGGAGGAGGAAGCTAGTGGCCTATTCGTCACAGGATGTTAGTTCCGACACAGAGGTGGACAAGGGATAGCTACTCAGGGGGGCTAAAACTAGCACAAGTTAAGGTAATTAGTCCTGGGAGCTGCAACATCCCAGCCTTCCATGTCACTGCAGTTTTAAGCAATCAGTCCCACAGACACAGCCAATCCCATTCCCATTCTAAGCTAATCATAAAGCCACCCTTGATCCCTAAATCTCAGCTTCCTGGGCATCAGAGGATAACTCTGCTATTGGTCCTTTGGATACCAAGGTTGCATGGCTCCAGGGCACAGTGAGTCTTCCCAGTCCTCTTCCATAAGGTGACCCTGACTCCGTTTGCCTCACTGAGACACAAGCTTGTAGACCCAGGAGTGGTCAGTCCCAAGATCTCTGGACATGAATGTGGTTCACTGGAAACATCTGTCTCAAGGATGAGCAGGTATCTCCTTACACAGGGTTTCTCAAACTCTCACACAGATCACCACCCCACCCCCCCCACCCCCACTACTACCCCCCCATCCCCCTACCCCCCCATTCACCCCACCCCCACTACCACCCCCCCATCCCCCCCCCCTCCGGGGGGAACTTGCTCAGCGGCAGATTCTGATTCAAGAGGTGGGGGCGGGGAACAGCAGTTTGCATTTCCACCAGACTCCCAGTGGTTGTTGGGGCTGCTAGTCTGCAGGCCACACCTAAGCCTAGAACGTGGTAGGATACCATATCACAGCAGTCAGCTTTATCACAGAACCGCACAAAGACATCACCCAACCCTTCAAACCCTGGGGCTAGGCCTCCTTAGAGATGAGGAAAGCCCTCCTCAATAGACGCGATCCATATTTGTAAGAGACTGGTAGATTCCCTGGGAAGGTTTTACTGGGGAAAGTGTTGACTTGTGAGCTGGGTATAAAAGAAAGGAGTTTAAGCTGGGTGGTGGTGGCCCATGCCTTTAATCCCAGCACTTGGGAGGCAGAGGCAGGTAGATATTTGAGTTCAAGGACAGCCTGGTCTATAGAGTGAGTTCCAGGACAGTCAGGGCTACACAGAGAAATCGTCTTGAAAAAACAAAAACAAAAAAAAAAGAGTTTAATATGAAGAAGAGGAACATGCACACAGCATGAAACCATGGGGTACTCGGATAGCTTAGGTAGAAGACATAAAAGGCTATATGTGGGCTGTAAGCAAATGGGGAGCTCGGTCGGGCCCCAGGGCTGGCTCTGAATCCAAGGAGAGTGATGAGGACCGTCGGAGCTGGCAGTGGACTGAGGACCAGGGACCTCACAGACCTGCAGGTGCAGAAGCTGTGGACTGTGACCGGTGAGCAATTAAAGAACTAGTTCAGTGACATTGAATCCAGGTGAGTTCAATGAGCCCAGGCCAGCTCTAGGGATCTGGACCTGATGTCTGGCCTGAGGCTCCAACCTGGATCCCATGTGTTCAGAAACAGTGGTTAGGGCATGGGGGCTTCTAAGCCCTCCTGGGGACTAAGGCAGGGCACTGGGAATGGAGCATAAACTTTGATCCCGAGTGCCCTTTCCCATCAGCTGTCTGTTAAGATTGTTTGTGGCAGCCACCAATCAGGGCTATGGTAAGAAAATCCAGCTTTGTAGAAAATTCTGGTTCCAGAATGAACATGAGGATAACTCTTTTTTTTTTTTTTTTTTTTTGGTTTTTTCGAGACAGGGTTTCTCGGTGTAGCTTTGCGCCTTTCCTGGAACTCACTTGGTAGCCCAGGCTGGCCTCGAACTCACAGAGATCCGCCTGCCTCTGCCTCCCGAGTGCTGGGATTAAAGGCGTGCGCCACCACCGCCCGGCGAGGATAACTCTTAAAGTGTTAAAACTTTTCTCCCCTTTCATTTTGAAGAAAGACTATTGATCTCTCAGCGAGCACCTATAAAAATTGGCCTGCATTATTGCGAAGCAAAGCCGGTTAGAATTAATCAGCGGTCTTTGTGCTAATTCATACAATTAGACACTGCACTGTTATTAAATGCAAAGGGCGTTAAGCAGTGAAAACAACAACAACAACAACACAGTGTATTTTAAAGGAGCTGAGTCCTCTTTTCACAAAAAGCCAGCATGGTAACCATGAGTGTTATCGATTTATATGTTATTATCTAAAAAATCTCTACATAATAGAAAGACTTTGATAGGTATATATGCCTTTCTGGCATATATTTTTGAGTTATGCCTTTAATAAACACGAAGTGATGGTATGTGTTATAATTTGGAAAAATCATTTTTATTACTAATATAAGAAATTTCTTCTCAAGACCACATACCTGAAACATGAAAGGAAAATAGCATTTGATTAAATTTACTTCAGGCTAGAGTTCACACATTGTCTTTTCCAATTCCAAGGACCTACCAGGTTAAGAGCTCTGGAGTTAAGACTGATTGCTGACAATTGATGAGTAAAGAGGGCATGTGCTTGGAAGGGAGCAAGAAAGGGAATATGGGAGGTTTGGAGGTAGGAAAGGGAACGGGGAATGAAGTAATTGTGTTATAATCTCAAAAAATTAGAAAAATAATTTAAAAAGAGTGATTGCTGGGCATTCTTGAGGACTGGTGTTTGGATCCTGGTACCCACATAACAAGCCAAGAATCCTGCTCACAACTGTATCCAATTCTCTCTTCAACCTCCCCACACATACACATGCATATAAATTCTCCTCTCTCTCTCTCTCTCTCTCTCTCTCTCTCTCTCTCTCTCTCTCTCTCTCTCTCTGTCTCTGTAACTCCCCCTCTCTCTGTCTCTCTGTCTGTCTCTGTCTCTCTTTCACACACACTCACAAATAAATAACTTTAAAAAGAAACTACCGGGGTTGGGAATTTAGCTCAGTGGTAGAGCACTTGCCTAGCAAGCACAAGGCCCTGGGTTCGGTTCTCAGCTCTGAAAAAAAAAAAAAAAAAAAAAAAAAAAAGGAACTACCACTGACATCTGTGCTGAGCTAATGTGATATTGTACTGAATTATTCATTTGAATGATTCCTAAGGCTGGTAAAGATGGTTCAGTTGGTAAAGACTGTTAACACTAAGCTTAACCAAGTCTGACCCCTACCAACTCCCAAGGGTTGTCCTCTGACTTACACATATAACATCATGGCACACATACACACACAAAATAAATAAATGTAGTTAAAAATATAGCTTCCTAAATTTCTTCTACAAGTACTTAGTTAGCATGTTGTCGTCCAAACTGGCAAGTGTTCAAACGCCATTAAAATAATGGCTGTCACTTGTATTATTTTTCACGTGTACAGTATCACTTAATCTCAAAAAATGCAGAAATTTCTCAAAATGGTCTCCATTTATGGATATGAACACCAGTGTTTAGAAAGATCTGGTGATGTGCCTGAGTTCTCACAGCTGTCAACAGCGAATCTGAGACTCCGGCTGAAGTTACCTGTTACATAAATATTCTAAGTAAAAAAGGAAACCAGGCCCTTTTGAAAAATTCTTCAAGGAAAAGAAAATATTCAGAGTTAACGAGAAAAGGCTCCTCAATAGCCGGTTCATCAATCACGCCAAGGTCACTCACCGAGAGGAAACCTGAGGAAACCGAGCCACCTCGGGGCCAGTCTCTCCAGATCCAAAAGAAACACCAACTGGGCTCCACACAGCGCTGTGGCTTCACCTAAGCCGTCCCCCGGGAAGCCGCGAGTGGGAGTGGGAGGCGTGAGCGGCCCTGTCTCCCTGCCCCAGCTCCACCGTCTTCCCGTGGCTGGTGCTACAGGTCAACCCCATCTCAGGCCTTCTGACTTCATTTCTTCCCTCCGACACCGTGTGACCTTCCTGAGAGGAACCATTTTAGCCTCTCAGCTGCCTCTGAGCAGCTACTTCGGTCAACAAAGAAAGGGCAGGAGGCAGAACAGACCTGCAAGGCTGAGAATTAAGTGGTGTGTGTGTGTGTGTGTGTGTGTGTGTGTGTGTGTGTGTGTGTGGTGTGTGTGTGTGTGTTGTGTGGGTGTGTGTGCGTGTGGTGTGTGGTATGTATGATGTGTGTGTGTAGTGTATGTGTGTGGTGTGTGCGTAGTATGTGTGTGTAGTATATGTGTGTGGGGTGTGCATATGTGTGGGGTGTGTGTGTGTATGTGGGGGGGTGGTGTGTGCGTAGTATGTGTGTGTGGTATATATGATATATGTGTATGTGGTGTGTATGGTGTGTGTTGTGTATGATGTGTGTGTGGGTGGTGTGTGTGATGTGTGTGTGTGGTGTATGTATGTGTGGTGTGTGTGTGGTGTATGTATATGATGTGTGTGGTGTATATGATGTGTGCGTGTATGGTGTGTGTGGTGCCTGTGTGTGGGGTATGTGTGTGTGTGTGTATGTGTGTGTGTGTGTGTGTGTGTGCGCACACACAATTTTGTTGTTCCCAATTCATAAACTAACAAGTGACCTCCATCCTCACGGCCCTATTTATACAGCCTCATTATTACCTCTGGCCACATTGTTATCTTTGTTGGCCCTAAATGCCACACACTCTGGTCTGAAGCCCTGTCTGTTTTCCATGCTTTTTTAAAATCACGAGCAGGCTTTCTTTCTCCTTTGGTGTCCCCTGACAGATGACCTGGTCTGAGCAGGCACATCTCACTTCCTCCCTTCAGTCTGCCTCGTTTTTCTCCAGAACACCACCACCTTGTGAGGTGAATTCTCATCCTCCTGCCTCCCTCCCTCTCCTGAGTGCCAGGTGGCAGGCAGGATGTGTCACCGGTTCTCAGCTTCCTGTGGTGCTAGATACCAAATCCAGGGCTTTGTGTACTCTGAGTGAGCCCTCCGCCAACTCGGCCACACCCCCAGCCTTGCGATCGGTCATGTTTTACGGTAAATCCCTGATGCTTTGTCAAAACCTCCGTATTGGGAACACTCCTTGGACTGCTCGCTCGTGTCTTGGCCTCCCGGGGTGCCCCGTGCCCTTTGCCCCAGACTCTCCCCTTTCTGTGTGCAAAGTCCAGGGTTTCTGTTCACTTTCAAATCAAGCTGCGCAGTCTCTGACTCTGCTACACCTGTGCTCCCCAGGGCAGATGCTCACACACCTTGGTTGAAGGCAGATAATTGACTTCCCGAGATGGCTGCTGTCTTTAAGCCCCAGGATGAAGGGCTCCAGAACCCTTGGCTGCGGAACATTGTGGTGTCTGTGAGCTAAGCGCTGGGGACTTTGGCAGAGGTGCCTGGCAGTATCCCCGGGGCGTGTATGGAGAATGGAGCCCAAGACGCCTGTATTTGAATAGCAGCCCCCCCCCCCCAACAACAACAACAAATTGCCAGCTCCCAGAGGTCTCTGATGCTTCTCAGCGAGCCCCCTCCTGGAGGACCAGCATCCGTGTCGATTAGGAGTCAAAAGGAAAGGAGCCTGTGCAATTAAGACATTGGTGCTGCCCAGAGAGAAGGCTGGCCTTCACCCTTAGCTTCTGTCTTCATTTAGAGGCAGGGCCCAGACCCACCACAGTGTAAGGTGGGAACTGGCCAGCCCCAGACACCAGCCAAGTGGTTTAAGGTGAGGGCTTTGACATCACATTCTGGATCACATAAAGAATCGAGCCTATAAAATGGGGCCCTGATTAAAACCTCTGAACACCAAAGGTTGGAGCGAGCTTTCCTGTTTGATAAAAGTCCTTGGATAATGTCGCACATCCATGACACAAAGATGTGGCCTGAGCATGGCTAAAGGTCACTTCAGAACCTTCTAGACTCTGCCCGATGCAGCTCTCTTTCCCTGGTTGATTGTTTCTATATAACTCTATGAGTGTAACAGCTTTGGGTGGCTGCCAGAAGGTCCAGCTGATTAATGAATTGAGGGTAACCAGCCCCCAGCCTTGAAGTTGGCATCAGAAGTGCGAGGAATCTTGGGTGCCATGCCCTCTGAGCTCGCAATTTTGGCCAATTGTGAGGACATCCACACATCAAGGGAAGATTGGAACTTCTCCTTGGAATCATTTCAATTTAGTGCAATGTGTAGCTCCTGTTTTTCCAGTTTCACATTGATTTTAATATTCTTTAAATCCCATTTAAACGCTTGTATGGGGGAAGGGGACCTTTGGAGCAGGAGAGAACGTGCCTTTGATACTTATGTGACATTTACACCTGCAAATCCCAATATCCTTTAAGACTATTTCCCAGTGAGAATGTAGTGTTGCAACCAAATTCAGTCGCCTGTCTAAGGCCTCAGAAGGTTCATACCAAACCTGGGATCAGAGAGCCCAGTTGGTTTCTCAGGCCACCAAGCAGAACACGGTGAGACCAGGGCACACATTAACCTTGGCACATGCAATCCCAGCACAGAGTGGGCAGAAGGCTGGTCTTGGAGGAGCCTGGAACATCTGCCGGCCTGAGGACTGTCACAGAAACGGCTGTGGGGAAGCCCTAGGCAATTCTGAATTCAAAGGGATTACAAGATGAAGTGAGGTTCTGGTCCGCAGGAAACTCGGAAACAGGAAGGATAGAGGGTGGGCACAAAGCACTAAAGTTACTAAGAGCTGTCACCTTGAGCCCTGGCCGAAGGACTACCAAAGTCTTCTTTATCTTTGAGCACAGAATTCCTAGCAGTCAGAAGGGCTGACTTCCTACGGGCTGGCTAAAACCGGCTGGATCTAAGATGGCTGCCAGAGTGACCCCAGACAACTTCTAACTTCATTAAAATCCTACCCGTACACTACATGGCACACTGTCTGGTGCTGTGACAGTTGATTTTTCATGGTGATGACTGGACATAACCATGAGGGGAATGAAAAGACACACCTCGCAAGTCCCAGGAAAACCCTGCCTGGTCCCAGAAAGGACAGGAGCATGTATGTACCTCCCCTCCGCTATTCCTCTGTTAGCATTCAGACCCGTCCCAGCCCACCCAGCGCCCTGACGACATCACCTTACGTAAAGTCCTCGAGGCAAAAGAGGAAGGGAGAGAGAGAGAAAAGAGAGAGATGTTTTCTCTTAAAGAGGACTTTACATAAGATGACCTTGTCAAGGCGCTGGGTGGGCCGGGCGGGTCTGAATGCTAACACCCTCATCTCCCTCTAATTTCTTTAAAAATTACATGTATGTATGTATGTATGTATGTATGTGTGTGTGTGTATCTGTATGTGTATATGTCTACGGTAATTTGAATGAGAAGTCTCCCCCACGGTCTTGGGCATTTGAACACTTGGTTCTAGTGGGTGGCTCCATTTCAGGAAGTTTAGATAGCCTAGCTAGCTGGAGGAAGTCTTTACTGAGTACAGAGTCTGAGAGTAGCCTGCTTCCCAGGGGAAGCTCTCTCCCACCACTTCATGGTCACTGCTGAAATGGGAGCGTTCAGCTTCCTACTGCTTCCAACAAGCCTGCCGCTTGCTTCTGCATCTCTGCTCTATCCTGGTGGGCTCTTGTGTATCTGGAACCAGCAGTCAAAATAAACTCTCTTCCTATTGGTGCCTTGGTCATGGTATTTTATCACAGCAACAAAAAGTAGCTAAGACAGCTGAGGGATGGGGGCGGGGCTGTGGGAGGCCAGCTCCCACCTTTACAGGGTTCCTATGAGGACGAGAGAGGAATAAGGAATTTGTAGATGGAAAGATAGAGGAAATGTGACAGACAGAAACACAGGATAGCTTCGGGAGGACCCGAGTCAATACCCAACGGCCCAGAACTTTATTCCAAAGGGCTTTTAATAACAATGCCACAGGGGTGAGGCAAAAGCCCTCCCCCTTGCTAGATACAGCCAAGTGCAGACCCTTCCAAACACCTGGTACCCAGGCCCCGTGGTCCAATCATCTTCTTATGCAGCCCTGTTGGTAAAGCAAGCTCAGATCTCACTAGGGAAACTCGGGGGTGGAGGGGGCAGGGGTCTTATGCACAGCAAGGTTGTGGAGGTCAGGGGACAACTTGTAGGACTTGGTCCTCCCCCCCCCCCCCCCCCCCCCCCCGTAGTAGAACTCAGTTTGCCAGGCACCAAAGCACCTTTTGATGGTTTGAAATGATAAGTGGCGCTGGTTACCATGTGGAAAGGTCATGAGCCACGACAAAACCCAGTATCAGATCTCTATTGAGGAAGGGAACAGAAGAACCAGGCCTGGGGGCGACGCACGTGCAGAGAGCAGAGAGACAGAAAAGAGACAGAGGAAGTGGGGGGAGAGAGAACAAAGAAGGAAGGAGGGGGTTCTGTGTCCGGCTTTTTAAGGAGCAGGTGGGCGACAGAGCTACGCCAGGCATGCGCTGATTGCCGCGCTCACGTAGTCACCAGCACACACTGATGACATAAGACGCAAGACCCTTTGCTTAGCTCCTGAACTGCGCATGTGCTAGAGTGAGGACAGAATCCTAACACCTTTTCCTCAAAGCCGTCTCTCTGACCTCCATTTCTTCTGTCTCTAGCCTTCAAGAAGCAGAACGGTAGGTTTCTTTCTCCTACTCTTGGCCAGCGGTCTCCTTTGTCACTAATCAGTGCAGGGCTCTCTTGCTGATAACAGATGAGAGTGTGGAGAGAAAGCAGACTGTCCAAGGAGAAAGACATGGAGTGTCAGAGCTGCCCAATCAACCCAGCTCCTTCCTCCTTGGGAATAAACCAACATTTTGCTAATTTTTTCCTCCTTTTTCAGTCAGCCAACAGCGAACACACACTAGGAGCCTCCAGGGGAAACCAGGCCCCCTCTGTCGTCAACTAAACACAATTGTTTTCCCTCAACCCAGGAAATTGAATTTTGGTGAGACTAAATGAATTTAAACTTTAAAATTTTGATAAAGACTTAGAATTCGATATCACATTTCTGAAGCCACAGCAAGACTTTTAATGTTGTCCTTCTCTACTCTGGGGGTGGGGGGGAGTCTTGATCAAAGTTTTGTTACCTTAAGCCACCACTGATTGACTCTGTGCCTCCCAGCGGCAGCTGACGGTGACCCTGAGGCAGAACTCAAGATGCCAAGAAAATGCTTCCTTCTGAATAATTGCGCACAAAGACATTTGCTTTGAGAACTGGCAGGCATCATTAAAGAAACCTCAGAAGGATTTTTTTTTTTTTTTTTAATGATCTTGGAACTCAGAGATCCCATCGAAGAGATTCCAGTCGTGGGGAACTCATAGATCCCAGTTTGAAGAGAACCAGGTTAGGTCAAAGAAGCAATTACAGCTGTGCTAAGAAAGATAAGCCATGGACTACCAAAGGTCAGTGGGACGAAGCACAAAGCAAGGAACAGAAAGGTGGCTGGGGGTGGGGAAGCTGACAGGCACAGCCAGCATCCCCTCATAGAGGGAACCACCTGCAAGAAATCACATCTGCATGGCCTCTGCCCTCCCCGGAAGATAGGATGCTCCGCCACTGTTCAGTGTGGGTATTTATTATTGAGCATCTCTGAGATGTCACTGCCCTGGCTCCCAGATGACAAACCCAGAGCTGAGCAGAAGTCAGCTGCACTCACAACTGAGCATGGATTGCATCTTTGTACCATTCTAGAAACTGAACACAAATTGAAACCCACAAACTTTGACAACACCACTCCGCCCCTCAGAGTTAACTTCTGCATGAAAATGAGAATGGGGGAAAAAAACAAAAGAGATACTTAGAAGTTAAAAGAAACTCAGGAGTAGGGCAGGATATGCGGAGGCCCATGCCTATAATCCCACTACTGCGAGGCAGAAGCAGGAGGATTAGAGTTTGAGGGTTGCCTGGACTATAGACAGGAAACCAACCTTGTCTGGGGAGGTGCAGGGGGGATCCAAAGGCTAAGGATATGTGGATTTCAGGGAAGAGAGTCTGGTTTAGCATTCACAAAACCTCGGGTTCTATCCTTAGCAAAGAAGGAAGAGGAAGTGAGGGAGGGAGGGGAAGAAGCCTGGGGATGCAACTCTGGTAAAAAACTTGCCTAGAATGTGCAAAGTTCCGTGTTGGGGGGGGAGGGGGGAGAACAAGGGAATCTGTGGCTGATATGTAAAATTAAATTAAATTACAAAATTAAAAAAAAAAAGTTCCGTGTTCAATGCCCAGCACAACAAAGGGGGAAAGCTCAAAGACAGGATTCTGAACGTTTTAATAAAATAAAACGATGCTTGAGGAAATGTGTATTACAATGACTTGAAATATTACACTGTTCCCCATCTAAGTGCCAATTTCAAATCCGTATTTTTTACATTTAAAATTTTAATTTAGCTGCGTTTGGTGGCACATAACTTTAATCTCAGCACTCGGAAGGCAGAAGCAGGAGGATCTTTGTGAGTTCCAGGCCAGCCGGAGCTGCAGAGTGAGACTCTGTCTCTACAAAGGTATTTAGCGTGTGTGTGTGCCCATGCATGCTTGTGTAACGGCATGCACAGATGCAATAAATAGCTCATACGTGGAGGTCAGAAGACAAGTTGCAGGAGTGGGTTCTTCCCTACTACCGTATAGATTCTGGAGATCGAAACTCAGGTCGTCAGGCTTGGTGGCAGACACCCTTAACAACTGAACCGTGTACTGCCTCCTTAAAAAAAGGTTTTTGGTGGTTGTTTTGGTTTGATTTATTTATTTTTGGTTTTTTGAGACAAGATTTCTCTGTGTAGCCCTGGCTATCCTGGAACTTGCTCTGTAGACCAAGGAAGTTTTCTTTCTTTTTTTCTTTTCTTTTCTTTTTCTTCTGAACACCATGACATACTTTGAAACTGAGTTCTATTTAAAGAAAACCCAATGAGCAGGGCGATGGTGGTACATGCCTTTAATCCCAACACTTGGGAGGCAGAGGAAGGTGGATCTCTGTGGATTCATGGCCAGCCTGGTCTACAAAGTGAGTTCCAGGACAGCCAAGACAGTTACACAGAGAAACCCTGTTTCCAAAAACAAAACAAAACAAAACAAAAAACCAACCAAACAAACAAAAAACAACAAGAAAAAAAAAAACCCTGGAAAACCCAGTGCTAAAAATCAACACCAGCAAAACAACAGCATGAGTTCTCACATGATGGGAAGCTTGCTTTGCAGAGTTTCTCTATAAAATGAGAGTTGGATCAGCAGTTAAGAGCAGTTCTTCTTGCAGAGAACCCAGGTTCGATTCCCAGCACTCACATGGTGGCTCACAACCATCTGCAACTTCAGCTCTAGGGGACCCAACACCCTTCTCTGACCTCAGGAGATTCCAGGCATACACATGATACACAGACATGCATGGAAAGCAAAACACCCATACATACAAATTTTAAAAAAAAAAAAATTAAAAAGATTTATTTTTGGTTGAGTATAAAATTGATGCGTACTCATTTCAGAAAACTGGAAACACACCGGAGGAGCGAGGAGGAAAGACAGCCTCAGCCCCAGGGGAAACACGATTTGAGCTTTGCATGTATCTTAGTGCTGTGTTACACACTTACAAAGACATGATTGCACAATTGGGCAACTTATCTGTTCTTCTGTCACCTAGAATTATTGCATGGATATTATCTCAGAATGTTAATTACTGTAATTTTTATGATTGCATGATATAATTTGCTTAATTTGCTGCTCATTGAAATACTTCTTTGCCCATTATGGGTATTTTCCACATCAATATCATCGAAGCAAAAATCTGAAGAATTATGCCATTATGAGGTCTACCAAGGGAATCCTTTACTCTGTTGTTGATGTTTGCCCCTCAAGTTGTGTGGGGGCCCACAGAGGCTCCCTAGTAAGGCCTTAATCAAGGCCAGAGAATCTGAGCTTGCTTTACCCAGCAGGGCTGCATAATGGGATGATTTGGCCAGGAGTGTGGTTACCAGGTGTTTTTGAAGGGTCTACACTTGGCTGTACATTGTGCTTTGATCTGGAAAGGGGGAGGTCTTTTTCCTCTCCCCTTGGTAGTCTATAAAAAGCCCATTAGAATAAACCTCAAGGTGGCTGGATGCTGACCCAGGGCCCTCCCGAAGCTATCCTGTGTCTCTGTATTTCTTGTCATCTCTGCCTATATTTCTATCTAATACTTCCTCATTCCCTCTCTCCTCCCCACAAGAACCCTTCAACAGATCAAAGCTGGACTCGTACACAGTTGCTCTGTGCTGAAAATCCTTGTCTTCACTTGGAGATCTTTTGTGCATCCAAGCTGAATTTCCTCCAGGAGGAAGCACTGGAGGTAGAAGTCCTGACTCAAAGCAATGCAAAGTCCCTTGACTGCAAAAGGACTCCCAAAACAATGACACCATCGACTTCTTCAGGGTCCACCTGCCACACACCCTTACCCTGGAGCAAGCGTTCCAAATCATCGGCTTATTCCTAGGTGGATCACTATCATTCATCATTATATTAATACATCTGATTGTCACTGAGATGAAATGTCCTTCCAGGAATTTCTCAGCGAAGCATCCTTCATGTAAGGAGAAGCATTTGGTCCTAGAACGAAAACAAACCCCATGTTCTTGCTGAGGAAGCAAAAGGGTGTAGCACTTGACTATCCCCCCAAGAGCTCAAGTTGTCGCTAATGCAAAGTAAGGCACCACTCAGGCTTGTAGGAGCCTGCTAGCTCTCCCTAGAATCCCCATAATTTTAGCTCCTTAAACTGATCTGCAGGATTTAACCAAGTGAGTACCTCCCCCTCTTTTTTGGGGGGGTGTTTGAGACAGGGTTTCTCTGTAGCTTTGGAGCCTATCCTGGACTAGCTCTGTAGCCCAGGCTGGCCTTGAACTCACAGAGATCCACCTGCCTCTGCCTCCCGAGTGCTGGGATTACAGGCATACACCACCACTGCCCGGCTCCTCCTCCTCTTTAAAGAGATAAGTTCTCCCCATATATTTCCCAGGCTATCCTTAAACTTTTGACTCAAACATCCTCTCTTGCCTTAGTCTCCGGAGAACTGGGACCATAGCTATGAGCCATGGAACCAGGTTGAAATAAGCGAGACAGGGTGACTCATTCCTGTAATCCCAATACTTGGGAGACTGAGGCAGGAGAATGACCATGCATTTGAGGTCAGCCTGGGCTACATAGTGAGATCCTGTCTCAAAAAATTAAAAGATGAAATAAAATGCATACTTTACGTTGATAGCATCTCTGCCGGTTTTCTGTTGAGGGGACTGAGGCCCAAGGACTTCCATGACCATCTTTATAGATCTAGAGTCAGTTATCTGACTAAATAACCTGTTTCCAGCTGTGAGCTGGAACAACTC
This sequence comes from Peromyscus maniculatus bairdii, assembly GCF_049852395.1. Classification (NCBI taxonomy): domain Eukaryota; kingdom Metazoa; phylum Chordata; class Mammalia; order Rodentia; family Cricetidae; genus Peromyscus; species Peromyscus maniculatus. Next base: position 76,010,566 of record NC_134866.1, on the reverse strand, counting down.
TCCAGCTTAAGACGTGAGAGGCTTACACAATAGAGATGTATGTGTGTTGACTATCATGAGTAAGGGTCAGCAAGATGCCTCAGTGGGTAAAGACACTTCCTGCTAAGCCTGATGACTTGAGTTTGATTCTCAGGACCTACATGACAGAATAAGAGAATTGATTCCCGAAAGTTGTCTTCTGAATTTCACACGTGCAACATGGTACCCACACAGATAGATAGATAGATAGATAGATAGATAGATAGATAGATAGATAGATAGATAGATAATTTTAAAAAAGAAATATAATGAGAAATAATAGGGTTTTTTTGTACGTGATAATAGGTTTCTCCGCTAATGCAGTAAGCCAGCTCAAGCTGAACTGGAAAAGTAGAACAGGTTTATTTTGAGCAAAGTAGCTCCCGGTTGAGTTCTCCAGCTCCCAGAGATCCAGGTGGGAGAAGGGGGAGAGTCACGTGCCTGAACTAAAGCAGGGAACTTAAATACCCTGTAGGCAAGGGGATGATGACTGTGTCCTCCATAAGCTGGGTTTGTGCCCCAGTATGGAACGCCTTGGGTGGGGTCTTGGGCCACTGGCGACTTCAAGGGAGGGGCTGTCACAGGTGCCAAGAATGCGGAAGTGGGCGTTCGGCACCTTTTCTTTGTTGGGGGTTTTCTGAGAGGTTGGGGTTTGGGGATATATATATGACTCTCCGGATCCAGCAGGAGTGAGCTGGAGATTTCCAGTCGAACAAGTAAGCTAGAGGCAAAAGCTAAATGAATTAGTAAATTTGTTTTTACAAGGAATGGTGGGGAGTGGGGGCCGAGGGCTTCAAAGTTAGGCAGAGCTGTGGTCGGCAACCAGTGAGAATCAATAAAATTCAGTTTGGGGGCATAAGGAGCTGGCTGTGAAATGGTCACATGCCTTCAGCAGATTGGCTCTGCGATCAAGCACACACAAAGGAGACCTAGGCAGAGAAAGAGTGGCATCCTGCCTTTTATTTTTAGAAGATGGGTTATTCAAAGATGGAATATTGAATAATTGACGCTGTGTGGTTTATTAAATCACTTGGAAAATCATAAATTAGATTCTCCTGATGCCTGTAAAGATCTGTGATAAAAAAATATATAAATAAATCAGAAAAACGAAAAGCTGAGAAAAATCAACGATGGCTCTAGCTTGTGAGAGAGTAACTGTGGTTTTATAAAGGGGAGAACACATTTGCACACAGTGCCTAATACGTTTTTAGGTTTGTTTTTAAATTTTATTTTATTGCACGCGTGTGTGTGTGTGTGTGTGTGTGTGTGTGTGTGTGTGTGCGCGCTTGAGTGCATGTATGTGTACTATACTCCTCCGTGAGCCCAGCAACATCAAAAGAGGGTATCAGGTCCCCTGGAACTGGAATTAGAGGTGGTTGTTGGCTGCCTGCATGTGCTGGCAACCCAACTCGGGTCCTCTGCAAGAGTGTGACGTGCTCTTAACCACTGAACCATCACGCCAGCCCCCTGATTTATTTGTTTTGAGACAAAGTCTCCATATGTAGCCTACACCAGCATCTACTGTCATGCCCAGCTTATGGAGGTTTGTAAATTTACTTTGCTATGCTTTCCAAACTTTCTAAATATATATGTACACACACACACACATATAAATTAAAAGTATGTATGTATATACTCTTTGTATGGATATACATGTGTACCTATATGTATAGATTTCAAAATATAAAGCCCAATAAACAGCATTCTAGGTATCTCCCATCACACACACACACACACACACACACACACACACACACGCACGCACACGCACACGCACACGCACACGCACACGCACGCACGCACACATATACGTATGTTAAAAACATCTTCTTGAAACCCAAAAAGGACTATAAAAAATGGGGTCTGCCCAGGTGGGGTACCAGCTAAGCTCTCTTAATGAGAACTTGGGAAGAAGCGAATAACAAGTCTGATGAAATCATTTCTTCATAAAGCTATAACTATCACAGAAGACAGAGAAGCACATAAACGGCTGTGTGATCAAAGGCTCCGTGGAAGCCGCTCACCAGGAGAGAAGGGGAAATTTATGGACCAAACTCTTTTTCTGAAGCCAACGACTGTTTAAATTATATCTGCAATTTTCCGAGTGGCTCGCTTGCTTCTCAAGTTTGTAAACCTACACATCAACAATTCTCAGTCAATGGGAGAACATCTCTCCTGAGAACTATTAATAGGCCTTGCCTCTTAAAGGTAATAAAAAGCATGGCTACACATGCCTCTGCCTTTCATAACACAGAAGTACCACATCTGGTCATTAAAAAAGTGCACTATACAGAGTTGTATGGATGCCAGAGACTTATTACAGAGAACTGTTTTATCCATTTAGCCCAATTTCCCAGATGTTTTATTACTTGGAGACAGGAGAATTGTGGAAACTGGTGATTGAAGGCCATTTACTTTAAGGGGGCTCGTCTGTGAGCCCTAGGAAGCATCTGGGAGACAAGCCGTTCCCAACAGGCCACAAGGCAGGGCTTGAGGATGGCTGTCCTCTCACCCGGTCACAAATAATCCCCACAAAGGACAAAACACCCTATTTAGTAACTCCCAGCTTCATTTGCAGAAATTGCCTTGTAGAGGGGCACTTAGCTGTCATTTCACATGCAAATGTATAGACATATAATTGGAGCAATTTTCATAATGGTAGGTCAAGTTGGCAGTGACATTGAAAATGGCCGGCCGCTAGGACTGGAGGCCAGAATCTCATTGTCTGCAAACTGGTGAAATTCTCCTGTACAGAGAAGCCTTGTCCTCATAAAGACAACAGGATCGATCGGGTGCCTCTTCCCAGTCCCTGCCCCAACGAGGTGCCCCCTCCCGCTCCCACTCCCACCGCTCAGAGCCCCAATGGGCCTACCTACTCGGCAGAGTGGCAGCCCCAGGGGCGTTAGCGGAGCTGGCCCTGGCAGCCACAGCCAGCTGTTGCTGGCTAATTAGCAGGCACCTCACTGAGGTCAGGTCTCTGTACCTGTCAATCAGCCTGCTTTGAGCAGGAGTGAGGGGTTGAAGGGCAGAATGGAACCGTCCCCCTCAACGTCTCTGTAGTTAGCAGCTCCGTCTCTGCTTCACACACGTGGGTAGGAAAAGCTCTTGGGCCGATGGCAATGTGCTCTTAGGCTAACGGGGCTGCATGCTGCCCCCAACTCCATGCCAGCAAGTGTGAGCTTAGTTATGCAATTTTATTTATTTATTTATTTATTTGCTGGTTTTGCTGTTGTGACGGCTGGTGGCCTCTGGCATGACAGTCAGTAGAGTGGGGGTTCCACACACTCTCCCCCACAGCCTTGCTGCCCGGCCTCAGAAGGGTACCCGAGACCCCATTTTGCCAAGAGTGCCACAGTTAACTAACAAAGAGTTTTTAAACACAGTACAGTCCACTCTTGAATTCGGGGAAGGACGACTCATCTCTCAGGCATTCCAGCAGTCTGAGGGGCACTCCCCGATGGGACAACATTCTGACTCAGGGTCAGGACACTGACAGGCTCAGGGAAATGGGAAGAGACAGGGTCAAGTGAATGTCTAGCAGCCGCGTGCGTGCATTTCCAAAGGCTGAGCTGGCCGCTCCCACAGGCTCCCACAGCCTTTCCAGTCAGCCGGGTTTCAGCCTCCCCTGCCCCGCCCCCCACCCGTCATTCCTTGTGTAGCTAATGAATCCGTTGCCAGATTTCAAAAGCAATATTCAAATTGCATTTCTGGAGTGTGTTCTTGATTAGGGCACTTCAGAGGCTCAGTAATCATCCCAAAGCGTGGATTCCTGATTAGGGTACTGAACCAAGCCCCTACCCCCACCCCATCACACTTCAAAATGGATTATATTAACATAAATTATCACTGGGTTTAGACAACAATCACCAACCATAAGGGACAAGATTGGGAGGGACAAAGGATTCCCAGGGGACAGGCAGCCTAGCCTACTGCCATGAAGGGATGGAGCCTGGCTCCTGGATACTCAGATGCATAAGGCCTTGGTAGTGATCCATCTGGAGGCTGGATCACCTGATGGGGGCTGAGGACAGTCCTCTAGGGAGCTCCGAAGGACAACCATAGCTGCTCACCTCTTTCCAGGGCCAGATTTTTGTGTCTTTGTCCAGCACTCTGTCTTTTGAGTTGGTTCTGGTCCCCTCTTCTTGGTCCTCACTGTTTTCTTGTAGTTCCTTACTTATATTTCTTCAAAATGGGGCTCCTTTGGGATTCAGGCTGCAGAGGCAAAACCTGCCTGTTGTATATGTTGGGGGAGGAGGTATGGTGTGATGTGTGTGTGTCTGTCTGTCTGTCTGTGTATAAATGTATGTGTGTGTCTGTGTGTCTATGTGTGTGCGTGTGTGTCTGTCTGTCTGTCTGTGTGTTAGCACACATGTGCATGTGAAAGCCAAAGATGAATCTCAGACATTATTCCTCCCGAGCCATCCACCTTGATTTTTTTCAAACAGGGTCTCTGGTAGCCTGGAGCTTAAGAAGCAGGCTCTGCTGGCTGGCCAGCGATCCCCGGAGATCGCGTCTGTTCCTCCTCAGCACCAAATTTATAGGAGCTTGCTGTCACACCTGCCTTTTTAGCGGCTTCAGATCCTCAGGCTTGCAACACGAGAGCTTTACCAATAGAGTTATCTCCTCGCCTGTTTGTTTGCCAAGGAAACATTTCGAGGGGCAGCCTGGCTGGCTGGGCAGCAGATAGCCTAGGGTAGTCAGATCCTGACACTCATGCTGTCCGACAACACCTCTCTGAGCCTCAGTTTCCTGAACTGTCAAATTAAGACTGGCCTAACCTACTTCAGAGGCTGTCAGGGAGATGAGAGATGCCCGTGTTAATAATAATATATCGTAAGCTGGGTGGTGGTGGCGCATGCCTTTAATCCCAGCAGTGGGGAGGCAGAGGCAGGTGGATCTCTGTGAGTTTCAAGGCCAGCCTGGTCTACGGAGTAAGTTCCAGGACAGCTAGAACTGTTATACAGAGAAACCCTGTTCTTGAAAAACAAAACAAAATAATAATAATAATAATAATAATAAAAAATAATAATAATAAATCACAGGGCATTAAACCACTGGCTTCTCATAGCCCCAGGGCCCCCTCCTGTGGACATAGTACCATAGAGAAATAAATACAAGTTTCAGTTGTGTGTATATAACTAGAGGATATTCATTAAGTGTTCTCATTGCCCCTTTTCCTTTCTTTTTTTGAAACAGGTTCTCATATAAGCCCAAGCTGGTCTCAAACTTGGTACCTAGCCCAGGACGTCCATGAACTTCAGATCCTGCTTCCTCCACCTCCTGAGTGTTAGGATTACAGGTATACATCTGCACACCTGGTTTAAGCGGTGTTAAGGATCGAACCCAAGGCTTCATGCATGCCAATCAAGCACTCTACCAACTGAGCCCCACTGCCAGCCCCCTCACTGTCTGTTAGGTTGAAGAATCTATAAAGGATTGCACCTCATGCATGGGTATTCGCATGCAGATTGCACCGTCTGCATGCATATTTCAGTGCAGACCCATGTCCTGGATGGGTCTTTCTATAGAATGTCGGTTGGTCTGTATGAGCACTCTACAGTATGTTTCCTCGGCTGTCAAATAAGACTGGCATTACCCACCTACCTGTCGGGGGGATGTGAGATGCTCATGTTAATAATAATGTATCGCAGGGCTAGTAAGCTGCTGGCTTCTCATAGCCCCAGGGCCCCCTCCTGTGGGCAAAGCATGAGGAAACACCATATCTTCGATGACTGTATTCCCTTTCTTGTTTTCAACTCAGAGATTTCCTTTTTGTTTGGGCTGCTTTTTTAACATGCAGAGGTTGAACAGATTTTTTTTTAACTATTGATTTTTCCCCCATCATGAACATCATGAATATCCAAGCTAAAGAGATAGCCTTCCTTCTCTCAGTGACTTAATAAATATTCGCTAGGCATTCCCTCTGGGTTTTTTTTTTTAACTTACCTCATCAATAAATCTGGAATTAATTTGGAGGAGGCTGAGATAATTATCTAAATTGATTTTTTTCCAAGGAGCTCATCAATTGTTCCTATGCCATTTATTGGCAAGCCTTCTCTTCCCCGGTCTGTGATGCCTCCTCTGGCATACATTAACTTCTTACATCTGGCAGGTCTGTATTGAGGCCATCAATTCTGTGTTGTCAATCTCTTTGTCTCGTCTCAAATCTGCCCCGTGACTGTTGTCATACTGATGAGCAGAGCTGAGGATGAGCCTGCCAAGAAGCCTGAGAGAGGAGACAGGGACCAGGAAGGTAGTGTGGTCTGAGCATAAGAAAGATAAAGAGGAAGTTCAAGGCCTCGTGTGAGCATGAATAGTGAGCATCTCTGTTTGGCTGGACCCTGGAGACATGGAATCAAGGGAGCAGGGGAAAGAATGAGGTGGTGGAGGATGCAGAATGTGGCCAGCCAGGAGCCTGGCATGCAGTACCAAGAGGAATGAGAAGGAGATGTGAGACACAGTTCTGCTGACTCAAGGGCTGAGCTGTATAGTAGCCCCCACTTAGACACAATTTCACTTCCTGTGGTTTCAGTTTCTTATGATCAACCGCTGTCTGAAAATACTGAATAGAACATTCCAGAAATAAAACAACTTATGTGCTTTAGATAACTTTTATTATAATGTATTATTCTGATTACTCTAGTTTATCCTTGTTATTGTTACTTTTACTATATTTAATTTATAGATCAAAATTTCTCATATATTAGTATGCTATACATATGTATACATTCATATGTAAAATTTACATAAAAAACAGTACATATAGGGTTCAGTGTCCTCTGTGTCAGCCGTTTCTGGCACCTGCTGCAGTCTTGGACTGCTTCCTCTGTGAATAAGGAGGGACCACTCCACACAGAGACGCCCATGGCAAAACAGTAACTATAATGGGGCACCTCACTGCCAAAACAGAAGCACCCACAAAGTGACCCGGGTCTGTGAAAAGTGTCTCCTCAGCACCTTACCCAGATGTCACCCCCATCTACCAAACTCCTGGAATACCAGCAGCATTGGAAATGGAACAAGCGGCTGATGCATCAGTCTGTGTCCTGAAATGCGACTCAGCAGGAAACCAGAGCGCATGACTGAAACAATGTGTATCATGGAGAGATCCCAAGTATGCCAGTGGAAGAGACAGACCCCAAATGAAGACAGTTGCATGGGTACATTTCTATAAAATGCTAGGAAAAGCTGAGGTGACCGTGAGCAGGGTAAGAAGTCCTCTGGATGGGAGGGGAGGGGAGAGCGGTGGAGGCAGAGAGCACACAGGATGATGGGAAGTAGAGAAGGGGTAGAGTCTGGCTGGGGAGATGGAGGGCTCAGGGGGTACCGTGCGTTCCATCCAAGTAAGAGGGCAGGTGTGACAGCGCATGTCTCATAAAGCCAGCACTGGGGAGGAAGAACCAGGAGGATCCTGGGGTTAGCCAGTCAAGTCAACAGATGAGCTCCACATTCAGCGGGTCCCTGTCTCAAAAACAAAGAGGGGGTGGGGGTGGGGGGAACCAGGGTGACAGTTCACACCTGCAATTCTAAAACCTAGGAAGTAGAGCCAAGATGATCAGGAACCAAAGGTCAACCTCAGATACTTAGAGACTTTGAGACCACCCTGTCTCAGAAAAAAACAAGAAGATGGAGAGCATCTGAGAGAGACAACCAACATTGACCTCTGGCTTCCACATGCATGCACACACACACACACACACACACACACACACACACACACACACAAATTTTTTTTAAAGAAAAGAATCTGAAGAGAAGTTTGGGTATGAATGAATATGTCCATTATCCTGACTGTGGTGATAGACAGCTCCAAACTCACCCACACTGTACTTTAAATATATGTAGTTTATTGTTTGTCAATTACACTCAACAAAGCTGTTTAAAACAAAGGCACAACATAAAACCCCAAAATGTCTCTGCTGTGTGGCAGACCAGCCCCCACACTTATTTACCCCAGGAACTCTTGAGGATTGAGAGATAAGAAACTTAGTGAGAAATAGAGAGTGGACAGAAAACAGAGAGAAACACAGGATAGACTCAGGTGGGCCTGGATCCTTATCCACCGGTCCAGAACTTTATTCCAAAGTCTATTTATAACAATGCCAAGGGGTGGAGCAAAAGACCTCCCCCTTGCTAGGTACAGTCAAGTGTAGATTCTTACAAACACTTGGTACCCAGGCCTGTGGTCCAAGCAACCTCCCATGCAGTCCTGCTGGGTACAGCCACTGGGAAACCTAGTGGGCTCCAACACTGCCGGTTTTTGTTTTGTTTTGTTTTGTTTTGTTTTTGTTTGTTTGTTTTGTTTTGTTTTTTTATGTTAGACCTCTTTGCCAGAAGTCAAATGTTTTCAAAGTTGCCAAAATGAGCCTGGCAGGGAGAGGTTGAAGTCAGCTGAGATTCTACAGCCGAAGCGCTCATTGGCCCCGCTCTGTCTCCCTTCCAAAAAGGATTCCTTGATCAGTGCTAGGAATGTAGTTTCTTTCTCTCATAGAGGCACCAGGGTGAAAACAGGAAGTGGTGACTCTTCACTGTGGGCATTGCCTGCCTGCTTCCTTGTCACACCCTGGGGCTTCAGCTGGTGACATCTGTGTGGTTTGTTCCCACAAGAGGCTGCTGCCGGATCCAGGCTCCGCCATCTTAATTCCTATAATGCTTGCTCTCAGGTGGTACCCTCTAGCCCCAGCCTCCTCTAGCCTCATGATCCAGTAAACGGTCACAGGCACTCAAGATGTGCCTCTTCATTGCCCAATGGCATTTGGCACAAGCTCTTTAGTATGTCTGTCTGTCTTTCCTGACATTGTGATAAATACCCTGACGAAAGCAGGTGAGGAGAGGTTTGTCTCACAACTGAACGGTACAGTCCATCCTGGTGGGGACGTCTGCTGGGTCTTACTCAGTACCTGCGGCTCCACCCAGCACATCTCATCCCACCCTTACCCTAAACCTCTCCAGCCCAGGACTGGGCTTCCCAGCTTTGGATCCCTATATAACTCAGCCATTTTTGACTGCGTGCTCTCTTGGCTCCTGGCTGGCTCTGCTCCTGGACCTCTCTTGGTCCACTTGTCCCATCTGCCTCTCATTTTCTCTCTCGATCTCCCCCTCCCCACCAACTGCTCTCATGGCCTAGTTCAGTCTGCTGGCCAGGTTCAGTCTGGACCCTTCCAGATGCCTCTGGCTGTGCTCTGCCTCAGATCTACAAGAAAACCTCCTCAACCATACCCAGGAGCAGTCATGGCCTCATTGTTCACCCAGAGTCAAGGAAGCAGGCATGAGAAGCAAAGGGTCACATTCCGTCCCTAAGAAGAACGCAATGGCTGTTCTAGCTCAGCTATCTCCCTGTTGTTTATGCAGTCCAGGACCGAAGCCAAGGAGACTTTCCAGTGGGTCTTATCACCTCGGTTAACTTAATCAAGATAATCCCCCACGGGCACGGCCAGAGTCCAACCCAGTCAAAACAACTGTGGACACAAAACCAGTAGTTCTCGTCTTTTTTTTTTTTTTTTTTTTTCAAAAATGTGTAGCCTAGGATGGCCTCGAACTCGTGATCCTCCTGCCTCTGCCTCCTTCAGCAAATCCTACCGGCATGCGCCACCATAACCAGTGTGGCTTTTGTCTTAAAGGGAATAAGACAGTTTGTTCTGGAGCCATTCTGAGTGACCATGGCCAGGGAACACAGATCTAGGTTCACTCAAATTCCATGTCCCAACGTGGAAGCAGTTTTGTGAAGCTTGAAGTTTTACAGAACAAGAAAGCTGAAAATCAAGGCAAATTTAGAACACATGGGTGGGTACATCGGAGGCAGGCATGGGCAAGATGGGGAAAGATTTTCTCCAGACCCAAGATGCCGTCTGAGCTTTGGGGTTGGTGGAAGCTACTGATGTGCTAACTTGATAGATTCCCAAAGGTTTCTGTCTATTAGTCACGGGATCTTGATTCTGACACAGAGATGGACAAGGAATGGCTATTCAGGGGCTAAAGCTAACCCAAGATAAGGTAATTAAGCCTTTGGACCTGCAGCATCCCAATCTCTCCACAGCTCTGAAATTCTATTTTTGTTTGTTTGTTTGCTTTTCAAGACAGGGTTTCTCCGTAAAACAGTCCTGGAACTCAATCTATAGATACACCTGCCTCTGCCTCCTGAGTGCTAGGATTAAAGGTGTACACCACCACCGCCTGTTGGGGAATATTATATTAAGATGTTTTCGTTTTGTTTATGTGCATTTGTTTATCTCTGTGAAGCTGTGTTACTTTGCCTGTCTAAAATACATGATGGTCTAATAAAGAACTGACCGGCCAATAGCAAGGCAAGAGAAAGGATAGGTGGGGTTGGCAGGCAGAGAAAATGTATAGAAGGAGAAATCTGGGAGGAAAAAAGAAGTAGCCAGAGAAGGAGAAGGACCTGGAGGCCAGCCACAGCAAGGCATGGAGTAAGAGTAAGATTTGCAGAAGTAAGAGAACAGGAAAAGCCCAGAGGCAAAAGATAGATGGGATAATTTAAGTTAAGGAAAGCTGGCAAGAAACAAGCCAAGCTAAGGACCAGGATTAATAAGTAAAAATAAGCCTCTGTGTGTGATTTATTTGGCAGGCCCCCCAAAAGAACAGAAACAAACAACAACAACCGCCGGGCTGTTCTGAAATTCTAATCAGTCAGTCAGGCTGAGGCTGGCCTACGCGATTCCAGGTCCTGTCAGGTTGATGGTATCACCGAACACAGTGTTGTTCCGGTTTGTCTTCTGGTGCTGTGTAACACTCTGAACAAAACCAGCTTGAGGAGGGAAGGTTTAATTTCAGTTTACACTTCTGTGTTTCAATTCTTTGTCGAGGGAGTTCAGGGCAGGAACTGAACCCACATCATAGAGGAACACTCCTTACTGCTCTCTCCCTCCCTCCCTCCCCCTCCCTCCCTCCCTCCCTCTGTCTCTCCTTCTTCTCTCTCTCCCCTTCCCTCTCCTCCCTTCCTCTCTCCCCCTCTCCCTCCCTCCCTCTTTCTCTCCCTGGCTCTCTGCTAACCTTTTATTCAGCCCAGGTCCACTGCCTAGGAATGGTACCAGCCACAAGTGGTCTTGGACCTCCCACATCAATCTAATCAAGACAATTTCTTACAAACAGGCCTACAGGTCAAATCTCATTGAGGCAATTCTTCAGCTGAGGTTCCCTCTTCAAAGGTGACTCTAGGTGTGCCACATTGGCAGTCAAAACTAACCAGGGCAGTGCTCCTGCCAGATTGGAACAGTTCTGCAGTTCCTTCTGCTAACTAGCACACTGTCAACGAAAGAGAAGCTGTTTCTCTCCCAAGCTCTTTTGGAAGCTTCCAGCTTTCTTGTATACACATACATCACACACACACAGCACACCCCACACATGTATACACACACACACACACCACACTCCACACACACACACACACACACATGTATACACACACATGTATACACACATACACACACCACACTCCACACACACACACACATGTATACATATACACACACATCACACACACATACCACCCCCCCCACACACCACACTCCACACACACACCCCACACATGTATACACACATACACACCACACTCCACACACACACACCATACATGTATACATATACACACACATCACACACACACACACCACACACACACACACACACACACACACACACACACACACACACTCACTCACTCTTCTTGTCTTCACTGCCCAGTGTACTTCAACCTTCAACCCTGGGCCTCCCCAGGCTAAAGAGACGTGACCCTTCTTCAGTCTGCAGCAGATCCAGCCTCATGCTTTGGGGATTCTCTTGCAGCTACACACGCTCTGCTACAGTAGATCACGCCGAATGCCTCTGGCAAGGCACAGAAGGGAGGGTTCCTAACGCTAAGACGGTCACTCTGCCCAAGAACACAGACTTGAACCTCTTTCTAGACCTCTCATGTAGATCAGGGCAGATGGGTGTGTAGGAGTGACAGCTATCAGCTAGTGCTATTTCCACCCCCTTGACGGATGCTCTACCACAGTCCCTTGACTGCTAACATCTGCAGTTCAGACTCTTTGCAGGGACACATCTGAGTCCCTCCCAGTCAACTTCCTCCATAGACTCATATTTAGATTGTGAGGGTTAGAAAGGGTGAAGGAGGAACATTTCAGGAGAGGTAGGAGGCATGCAGTCACCAACATGACTTCTGTCCCTAATCAGGAGGTTTTGGTTTTAGAAACTTTAAAAGTTCAGTGTCTGGACCCGGGCGGCGGTGGCGGCGGCGGCGGCGGCGGCGGCGCACGCCTTTAATCCCAGCACTCAGGAGGCAGAGGCAGGCGGATCTCTGTGAGTTCGAGGCCAGCCTGGGCTACAGAGTGAGTTCCAGGACAGGCACCAAAGTTACACAGAGAAACCCTTTCTCGGAAAAACCAAAAAGGAAAAAAAAAAGTTAAATGTCCTCTTTGGAGCTTGTTTTCGCTGTTGTTTTGCTTACTTTGGGGGTGGGGGGGTTACATTTTGCAGCATCTCGATCTTGGTCTGCTTTGATCAAACAGATATCCGAGTTATTTACATAAACGTGCCTTAGCAATAGATCAAAGTGGAGTGTTGGCGAACATGCGTGAGGCGTTCCACCAGGGGGCGCTGCTGAGCAGACAAGGAAGTGGACATGGTTTCTGTGTCTCGTCGAACGAAATGGGAACATCTTGCCAATCGCCAGGGTAATTTTAACTCTTAATCCATTCTTTGCCCTGAGGGAGACGGTCCAGTTTAGCACACCTGTGTCAAAGAGATCCAATCTTGGGTTACATAACTGCAGACGAGATTCACACGTTTCCAGATGGCTTATGGCTGTGCCTTGACACCGCTTCCTCGCAGGCAGAATGCCAGCACCCCTCCACGCCTAGCTCCTGGCTGTCCACCTGTCTCAGTTAATTGGCTCACTCAATCGCCACCCACCTCGCTTTTCTCACCGGCACCGACGTTTGGAACTACAATTCCCAGGCTTCCTTGCTCCTGGGGTCCTCAGGCCTTCGGTTTTTCTGTTCTTCCCCGTGATTCTGTGAATCTCGAATTCAGAAGACACGACCGGGCACTTTTGTGGGTTCAGATTGGAACCAGTGTGATGTAATCGCAGGGTTAGTAGGCGCAGTTTCTCTGCCTCCACCAAGAGTTTTCTAGGCCGGCAGGAGCAGTTATTTAGGCATTTCATCCAAGAATCAATTTCTTCAGCTCTAGCGAGGATTCCATGAGCCAATCGATTCCCTACAGTAAATCTGTTTCTAAAATAGCTATAGTAAATTCTGTTTTCTGTAACTGAGCCTTGGATAGTAAGTAGGTCTGAGTTAGACATTTGACAAAGTTCCTAAATTCCACTCTGTCCTTTCTGCCCTTGAAGCCAACAGATCCCCAAGTATTGTCTCAATACTGAATTAAAGAAAAACTATTATTTTGACATTTGCTAAAATAACAGGAAGATTTTACTTGGGACTATTCCAAGAAGTGTCACAGCTACTGCAATAGAAGAGAAAGACTGGTCTGGGCTTTGAACACCACAAAAACCAGATAGGGTAAGGGGGCTGGAGACGGAAAAGGACTGAGAGAGACATCAGTGTTGAGTTACTCTTCAGACCCCAACGTAATAGAAATCTGCCTGAAGGCAGACCAAGGTGATCAGGAACCACAGATGGGGGATCAGGAATTGATGGGATATCAAGGGTGAGGGGTCTCTGCTCTGCGGACTTGCTGGGATTCTTGGTATCTGACAGGATTTCTATGCAGGTCCAGGCATAATGGGGTTCACAGCTGAGGCTGAGTCCAGAAGAGATAGCGAAGAAGCCTGATGAGCTTTGGTGAAGAAGAAAGGAGCGTTCACAAGCACATAGATGTCAGCTGAGCAGCAATTATAATAACTCTACAGTTATTCTTGACTTCCTGCTTTGGGGGTGTCATAGGTCAGGCTGTGGGGGAGGAAAAAGCTCCATGGATGCTGATAACAATCCAGGGCACCAAGGACAGAGCACCAGGGAAGGAGAGAAGGGAAGTAGAGAGAGACCCGCGGACACCAGATCCACCACCCTGTGGAGGATGTTAAGGAGCCTGCGTCCAGTGAGGCAACATCCGATGAAGGGCGCTAAGCTCGGACCTGAAAGGACCTCGTTTGTGGTTTACACAGGTTAGCTCAGTGGCTGTATCCCTGCCAGAGACGGACAGAGGCTTAGCAAGGTACGGTAAGCAGCAAAAATCTTGCCAGGCGGATATCTAAAGCCCCCGCTGCATTCAGCTGTAGTTTCTAGGGAGAAACTCTAGATATGGCGGCTTGAATGTGAAATGTCCCTTGGAAGTGGAAGTATTTGAACACTTGGTCCCAAGTTGGTGGTGTTTTGAGGAGCTGCAGCTGCCTTGCTGGAGAATGTAGGTCACTGGAGGTGAGCTTCATACTCATCCTCATCCTCATCCATTTCACTCTGTCTGCTTCCTGCTTTATGTTTGTCGTGGGAAATAAGATTTCACGGCTTCCTGCTCTGGCCCTTTCCTGCCACGGCTTCCTTGCTAACACAGACTCTTCCTCTGAACTGTAAGACAAAATAAATTCTTCTATAAGTTGCCTTGGTCATGGTATTGTATCATAGCAACAGAACAGGAACTAACACACTGGGAATGAGAGAACACCACTTAGTACCAGCAGCTCCAAAAACAAGGGAAGCCTTACTGATATTCAATGAACATGGGAAAGACACGTGTAAAATAGACTGGAGGACTTGGGTGCCAAGGTGTTGCAACAGGTTTATATTCAGAACACAGATGTTGTAAAAAAAAAAAAAAAAAAAAAAAAAAAAAAAAAAAAAAAAGACTATTGCTAATTCTAAGCCAAAATGGAGAAGGTTAAGATACATCTCAACATCGTTATCACTGACACATGGATTCAGGCAAGTCACCGCTACTGGCCATCTGATCTAGAAATGTGGTGGGAGCCACAAAATAACCACTGAGAATTTTGAGGAGGCTGAGTTGGGAAGGGCTCCTTCAAGCACACTCCTTCAAGTCTTTGCCGTGAGCATGGTGTCGCTGATGACGTCTCCTCGTGGAAACTTGAGATGCACAAATACTATGTGATTATCGTGGGTGCCCCAGGACAAAGAGATTCTATCAAAAACACAACCACAGGCACATCCAGGCCTAACCATGCTGCCTGATTGTTGGTGCTGGTGAATCGGAAGCTGGTGCCTCCAACAATGGAAGACCTGTGAGCATGTCCTGTGCTTCACACTGGGTGTGAGATAGTTAAATATTGACAATAACAAAATTCATTCCACTGGGCCACCTTACAGCCAGAAGAGATGTAAACAAGCACCGTGTGCATTTAAAACAAACAAACAAAAAAAACTGGCTACAACTCTGATGTGATAGCATTAGTGCCATTTTCTGTTTGGAATGGTGACAATGTGCTAGAGCCACTGATGTGCTAATATACCTTGGGTCAAGGGAACAGAAGTCATCCGTGAAGATGCCAGTGGGACCACACCCCTGCCACCTACTTGACCAATTGATATACGCATTTAGATCTATATATTGTCTACATATTGGGTGTCTAGAAATCACTGGTATTGGCAATATCCCTGTGGGCTGACATCTTCCCAAATACATCATGTTCGTCCCTTTTGCTGCCGTCCATGTCACAACTAAAGTGAGGCTTTGAGTGAGCACCTCTTGGGGACCAAGTAGGCTCTTCAGTGAGTGTCAAGAATGTATGTTTGTCAAAGATGTTTACCTCAGCAGCATTGCTGGTGATGGCAAAAATGACCCGGGAACGGAGGCAGTTGACTACCCTACTCAAGTGACTATCCCAAACCATCCAGGCCAGACTAGTCCTCACCCTACCCCTGCACCGGGTGTTCACTTGGCTCGCAGCACGTTCACTGAACTGAAAGAGAAGGTTAACGGCCATTCTGGTAAGATGCTGGAAGGCAGCCCTAAATCACGGAAAGCTGGAGACACTGCCATCGTCAGCATGGCGCCGAGTCAGTCCACACGTGTTGAGAGCTTCCCTGACTGGGCTGCTCTGGATTGTTCCACTGTTTGTGATTGAGACAGAAGGTTGCTGCCAGGGTCCTCAAAGCCACGGACAAGAAAGCTGCAGGCCCCAAGTCCAATTAGACAGCTGTGGTGTACCCCTCAGACAGCTGTGGTGTACCCCTCAGACAGCTGTGGTGTACCCCTTAGATGACAGGTCTTGTGTACCCCTCAGATATAAGCGCCACTGTTGCACCTTGAAGGATATCTTGCCAAGTTGGTTGTTGTAGTTCGTAGACTTCACAGGTGGGTAGGACCTTTCATTGTTTTCCTCGGTGGCAGGTTGCGTAGCAACTTCCAGTACGATGAAAGTTAGTCCTCTGAGAGGAGGCTTGTGGGTCAGATCCAGCTCCATTCTTCCATGAAGTTTTCTGTTTTGTTTTGTTTTTGTTTGTTTGTTTGTTTGTTTGGGGTTTTTGTTTGTTTGTTTGCTTGCTTGTTTGGGTTTTTGTTTTAGTTTTTTTGGGTTTTTTTTCCAGACAGAGTCCCTCTGTGTAGCTTTGGACCCTGTCCTGGAACTCACTTTGTAGACCAGGCTAGCCTCAAACTCACAAAAATCCTCCTGCCTCTGCCTCCCAAGTGCTGGGATTAAAGGCATGCACCACCACCACCCCGCACTCCATAAAGTTTTTAAAGGGTTATATCGGTAGGAGGACTATCAGCTTCAAAGGTACAGACATGCCATCTAATGGGTCCTCAGATGCCTCAAAGTTCAGCTAGTAGAAAGGAGACTGAGAAACCCAGTCTAATGCAGGCACATCTGTCATTAAAAATGGAACAGTCAACGGGCAGTACTGCCCAGAGGTGAGAGCTTCAGAAAAGTGTGCCCAGAATTTCAATCCTAATCAAGGATCCTCCAACTTTTGCCTGGCTTGGCTTGGGAATTGCTACAGACAACTTGGTGCCTCCTGCTTCCTTCTTGGAGTAGAATTGTTTCCTTCTTGGAGTTTCTACTGGTTATCCTGTGCCCATTCTACCGTTGTATTTTTAGCAGAGAGGGGCAAATAACTTGTTTATAGATCATAGACCTTTAGTTAAGGAAGAAGTTTACTTTATATTTACTTACACACACATACACACAATTGTGTATTTGTTAACTTTTTTTTTTTTTTTTTGAGATGGGTCTCACTATGTAGCTCTGGCTGGTCTTGAACTCCCTATGTAGGGCAGACTGGCTTCAAAGTGAGAGATCTGCCTACCTCTGCCTCCCAAGTCTGGGACTAAGGCATGTGATGAAAACACACTCCGCTTTGTATACATACAGTTTGGAAAGGAAGACATAGATAGCATCGGGTGATTGGGAGCTCAGCTCACTAAACTGCATTTTTTGAATTCCTGACTAACGAAGGCAGGTGTGTGAGATGCATCGTCTCATTATGACCTTGTTTAGAGTTACACAGCAAGAGATAACTAACATATAAGGTGATGTCATTGTGCATATGGTAATTTCAACAACACAAATATAGACACTGCAAATTTGTGTTCCTTACAGGAAATGGGGAGAGTAATATGACCCTGAGGTTTGCTTTCATGGAAGAACTCGACTTTCAACATGTACCCTAACAGCTTTTAGAAGTCTTTTCCTGCAACCCTCTTTTCGGACTACTTGCTGTGGATACGTGTGGCTTTGTTTTGCCTGGCACTTCATTCTCCTTGCGTTCACAAAACACCTGCTCACATCTCCATCCATGCTGCTAACAGGGGCTGGGAGGGTGGTGGTGGTGGGGGGGACGACACTCCACTAGCTTTCTCCCAGAGGTGATGAAATCAAGCTTGTTGACTGGGATCGTGATTTTATCAGGAGAGACGTGAATGAGTTTGGACCTGTGTTTTCCTGGTAGCTGCCAGGATGACGTCATGTGGAGAAAACCTGCCTGAAAACGAAGCTAAGAGAGGAAACTTGGAGGTAAAGATGTTGGGGGAGGAGACAGGGTCTGGTAACATTGCTTGTATCTAGATGTGTTTATCTCCAAATATTACATACAGAGAGGTCTGCCACAGATTAACATGTAAGTTGCTCTGAGGAGTTTATTATAAGTGGATTATTCCCTCTTTTGTTTTTCGTAACTAGGGATGCGGGGTACTGGGCACGCAGGTTTATAGTGCTGTTGTAGGTAGGGCACAACCCAGTTTTGAACCCCTTAGCCATCTTCCTTTCAAGGACATTTAGACATGTCTTGTTTATCCTGTGTGTATGAGTGTTTTGTCTGTGTGTACGTATATGCACCACGTGCAGGCCTGGTGCCGTCGGAGGCCAGAAGAGGGGTGTTGATTCCCGGGGACTGGAGTGACTGGCAGTTGCGAGCCACCAAGTGGGTGCTGGAAATCGATTCTCTGGAAGAGCCGCCGGAGTTCTTCACTGAGTAATCTTCTAACAATTGTTTTTCAAGTTCTCTTCCCATCAGTCCTAGTGTGATCTTTGATGCATTTTGGCTCTATCTAATCTTTTTAAACGTCGACATTAATCTCCTTGTATCACTTTACTATTAACATGGTCCATCACGTCGTCTTCTGAAGTTTTTAATGCTCAAAAAAAAAAAGTCCTTTTTTTTTATTTTCATGAATAAATTGTAACCTACCATCCGTTCCGAAGTCAGTTCTAGGGAATTCTGACCCGGAATTTTTTATCAATCAGAGCGCACCAACCATCTAGACTTGGTGGCAAAGACACCATTGGGGTTGGGGTGGGGGGCGTAGAGGAAGAAACAGCTGATGCCTGAGCGCCTGCTTTTCCGTCTAGCAGAGGCTGGGGTTCCCCAGGCACGACAGGCGCTCGTGGGACAGCGCGCGTCCCGGCTGGATGCGCAGCCCCCTCGGTACCCAGCCCAGCCCAATTTCCGGGCGGCTCCGGCTGAGAGGCGGAGCCCGGACAGGGAGGAAGTTTGGTCATCTGACTCGGTGACCCGGGCACGGACGCTTCTTTCCCTGCAGCCGGGGCAAGAAGGCAGGTCGGAAGACCGCCGGGACAGACCTCGGAGCAGCCATGCGACGGTCCCCGCACCTCGTCCCCGGACTGCTGCTGGCGCTGGCGGCGCTGGCAGCGCAGGCGGCGCAGGCCCGGGCCCAGCAGGGACCGGCGCTGTGGCCGTACCCGCGCTCCGTGCAGATGTCCCCGCAACTGCTGAACATCGCCCCGGACAAGTTCCTCTTCGTCCACGGCCCCAATTCCACCGCGGACCCCTTCTGCTCGCTGCTGCAGGAGGCGTTCCGGAGGTAAGCAGCCTCACCCGGCCGGGAGGGGACCTGGGGCAGAGACGGACCACCAGGCAACCTACCTGCTCTCACAGGTTTGCAAGACGGCATGGCAGGTCTAACCAATGCAGACCGAAGCCCGAGGCTTGACCTGCCCATGCTGCTTCCTGCGCACCCTGGGTGCTCAGGGTCCCTGATCTGGGTGCAGGATAACAGTGGGACGTGCAGCTTTTAATCAGTCGGTTTGTTGACCTCAGAAGGGCAGTTGAGATGGCTCCGGAGATAGGGAGGGAAAGGTGGCTCTGTCCGCTACTGTGAGCCGCCAATCTCCAGGGCTTAGGTAAGGACCTTTTGAGGGCCCGAGGTATTCCCCAGTGTTGACTGTCGCTTTCAGTTCCATCCTCCCCATATGTGGCAGCAATTCAGATGTCGTTCATCTCTTCTCTTTTTTTCTTTAAGTGTAGCCGAGCCTCCGTGAATTTGTATACTACGAGCTTGGAGGTAATCGCAGACACTGAGGACATGGAATATTGGTGTGAGCCCCCAGTGCGTGTACTGGAACCGAACCCAGGTCCTCTGTGAGACCAGTAAGGGCTCTAAACTTCTGAGCTATCTTCCCCAGCTCTGAAAAAAGTCCTTACGCTGGAGCGTTGTGGGGAAACCCCTTCCGTCCAAACTGTGTTCCATACCTAATGTTAGGTATTCAAATCTCAGTGCTTTTAAATGGCTCTTCGATAAATAACCGCGTTTCTTCTTGTTCCTCACCACTCTGGCTTCTTCCCCTCGACTAGGTTCCCTAAAACCCTTTGCCTTATTTAGCGCTTCATCTTTTACAGCCCTCTCAAGCTCTGCGGAAGAGGGCACCGAGTGCGCCCCCAGGCAGGCACCCCGCCCGCTCACTCACGCATAGCCAACCGTATTGAGTGCAGGCTAGGTTGCATTTGGAGTGATGCTTGAATGTGCCATCTTCTGCCTGCCCCCTCAGTGCGAGACCTGTGTGGGCGGGACTGCTCCAGGGAACTGTAATTGGGTGCCAGTGTGCAGCTAGCTTGCGTTCGCTCTCACATCTTGTCTGCGTGGTGAATTCAACTATAACTTAATTTTGCCCGGAGGAAATGCAACACCAAGTTAAGGATGGGTGCTTTGGGCTTGCGGTGCCGAAGCTTCTCCTGAAGAGGCCTGGCATTGCCGGCAGAAACAGCAGTGCTCTCGGCCACAGAAAGGCTCCAGTTTTGCTTACCATTTGTGGAACTGAGAGGGCATTACCACCTTATTTTGGAAGCCTGCTCTAATGAGCTTCTGGGGTTGAATTGCTAACAGGTTAGAATGCTTGTGGTCCAGTGGCATGAAAACGTTAAACCCAAGTGGCTGGTAGTATTGAGATATTTAGGATCTTAACTCAGTCGCTAGACTGGACAGCTTTTAAAAAGAGCTTGCTTGCTTTCGGGCTGACTGTAAAGGTGGAGTTTCCTTCCGCCTCGGTAGGAGCTTGAGCAGGCGTTAAGTTACTTGTTAATGGATACAACAGTTACAAGGGCTTGAATCAGCTGTGAGGTGGTTTGAAAACAGGCTTGGCATCTCGAAACAAGTGCAGGTAATTAATACCTGAAGGATTTGCCCAACTAATTTGTGGCTTGTATGAGAAGCAGCTAGTAATTGCACCTGGCATTGTTTGGGACGTTGTAAAACATGGCTAACCTTGAAAGCATGCGGCTGGGGCCGAGTAACTCCGGCCAGCATGGTAGGGTTGGGAGTCTCTGGAGATGCAGGGGTATTCGGGGAACTCTGGGTAGTGCACATTCACACAAACTGTTCAGAACTCGGTGGCTTCTATCATGAAGAGTCCAAGCCCCATCACAAACAATGCTGGTCGGTGAGGTTGCTTCTTCGGCCCCAAAAAACTACTAAACAGAAGGCACTGTTTTGTGTTCTGGTTTTGTTTGAGAGAGGGTCTCACTCTGAGGCTGGCCTCAGGTAGACCAGGATGACCTCAAACTCACAACAGCTTCCGTCTCCTTAATGGTGAGATTAAAGGTGTGGACTACCACATCTGACCCGGAACACCTGTTTTAAAAGAAGAGCTTCAATCCTTTACTTAACTGGAAGGCTAGCTAGCACCTAACTCAGACCTCAGATCTTAAAGCTGGCTAGGGGTCCCTCCCCCGTCCCATCCCACCCCAAACTGGGAGGGCCTTGCACATATTAGACAAAGTTGTACCACTTGAGCTACACGGCTAACTCCTTTTCATTTTTTTTTTTGTTTTTTAATTTAAAAAAGGTATTCCTTTATAGCCAGGTGGTGGTGGTGGTGGTGGTGGTGCACGCCTTTAATCCCAACACTTAGGAGGCAGAGTCAGGCAGATCTCTGAGTTCAAAGCCAGCCTGGTCTCCAGAGTGAGTTCTAGGACAACCAGGGCTACACAGAAAAATACACATAAAATATGTTTGTCTTGAAAAACAAACAACAAAAATTATTTTATGTGTATGGGCATTTCGATTGCAAGATGTCTGTGCACCGTGTGTACAGTACCTGTGAAGGCCAGTTATAAATGGTCATGAGCCACCAGGTGGGTGCTGGGAATTGAACCCAGGTTCTCTAGAGGAGCAGCCAGTGAGTACTCTGAACTGCTGAGCCATCTCTTCAGCCCTAAGTTTTTAATTATGGTAAAATACATGCAAAAAATTTCCATGGTAACTTTACAGAATATTTATTCATTTCTCTGTGTGTGATGTTTTGCCTGCATGTGTGTCCGCGCACCGTGTGTACAGTACCCGTGGAGTGTGAAAGCGCTTTCTAAATTTCCTCCTACGAATCTCGTCTCAGAAGGTTTGATCTGAAGCTCTGGACCTGAGGATTTCCAGAAAGGTCCCCTAAGCCTGGGTTCTCAACGGTTCTCAACCTGTGGGTTGCAACCATCAGAAAACATATATTTCCGATGGTCTAACAGTTAGCTGCCCTAACAGTTCTGAAAACACCCCGAGAGATTTGAGAGTTGACTTCCGTGTCTACTAGCAAGCGCAAACAATCGATTTGGTTCATTGCTGACATGGATTTCTCCCACAGATACTACAACTACATTTTTGGTTCCTACAAGTGGCATCATAGCCCTGCTAACTTGGGAGATGAACCCCAGTTACAGCGACTTCAGGTCACCATTACCCTTGAGTCACAGTGTGATTCCTTCCCTAATATATCTTCGGATGAGTCCTGTAAGTACCTATGATAAAATGTAGTCATTGTGGGAAACTTGTAAGTTCAGGAGGAGGTACGGAAGGAAGGAGAGCTCCCCTGTCCATCACCCCAGCCCACGGCCGTCTCAGGTGTCCGATATGTGTGTTCGCAAGCAAATTTTTTTCATGGATACAAACATTAATATGAAAATGGGAATAAAGCTGAGCATGGCACTTGGGAGGCTGAGGCAGGAGGATTGCAGTGAATTGAAGCTAGCTTGGGCTAGGGCAAGACCTTATCTCAAAAAAAAGAAAAAGGACACAGAAAATGGGAGTCTCTGGTCATGTGGATTTTGACTTCTATTTTTACATAACTATTATGTATTCTTTGGTGACATAATTTCTAATACCTCAGTATTCCACCACTGTATGGTTGAGTTAGACTAATCTTCATTTTTGAGGCTACACTATTTCTTTTGTCTTTTTTTAAAAGATTGTGTGTGTGTGTGTGTGTGTGTGTGTGTGTGTGTGTGTGTACGTGTACATGCACACACTTGCCTGTAGGCACTCACAGAGGGCATGGGAGCCCTTGACGTGGAGTTGCAGGTGGTTGTGAGCCACCAGCCCTGAGTGCTAGGACCTGAGCTGTGGTCCTTTGGAAGAGCAGCGAGTACTTTTAAGTGGTGAGCCGTCTCTCCGGCCTGGCAAATTAGAGCATCTTACAGACCAGACGAGGCTGCCCACGGGACTGTATCCGCAGCCTGGGGCATACCTTCTCTGCAAGGTGTGCTGGCTGGCAGTGGTGTGGAATGAATGCCACCAAGGAATCAGGGCCACAATGTGAAGAGATGGAGCAAGAGTGACCCCTGTACCCTTGGACTGCTCCTCTACAGGTGGCCAAACACCCCTGTCTCCCCTCCAACACAGAGGAGCTCGCTTTCTTTTTTGTAAATTATGTTGTTTATTAGCATTCTATGTATTCATTTATTTACTTTTGTGTTTGAGTCAGAATCTTTTTTTTTTTAATTTATTTTTATTGTATGATCACTGGTGTTTTGCCTGCATGTGTGTCTGTGTGAGGGTGTCAGAAGTCCTGGAACTGGAGCTACAGATAGGTATGAGCTGCCATGTGGGTGCTGGGTATTGAACCCAGGTCCTCTGGGAGAGCAGCCAGTGCTCTTAACCACTGAGCCGTCTCTCCAGCCCCTAGATGAGCTTTCTTAATATACTCCTCTTAGCGTTGTTGGATGTTTCCTGAATCTTTGTCTCTTTAGGGGCCCACCACACAGCTCCCCCAAAAAATCACACATGGAGGCTTATTCTTAATTATGAATGCCCGGCCTTAGCTTGGCTTGTTTCTTGCCAGCTTTTCTTTACTTAAATTAACCCATTTTTCTTTTGCCTCTGTCTGGGCTTTTCCCGTTCTCTATTCCTGTATATCTTTCTTTCTTACTCCATTGCTGGTTGTGTAGCTGGGTGACTGGCCCCTGGTGTCCTCCTCCTCCTTTTCTCGCTTCTAGATCTCTCCTCGCCCAAATTTCTCCTATTAATTCTCTCTGCCTGCCAGCCCCACCTGTCCTTTCTCCTGCCTTGCTATTGGCCATTCAGCTCTTTATTAGACCACCAGGTGTTTTAGACAGGCACAGTAACACAGCTTCAAGGAGTTAAACAAATGCAACATAAACAAAAGTAACACACCTTAAAATAATATTCTCCAACACCTTAGGAAAATAGTTTCATTTCTTTTCAATTCTGTAGCTGTCCTTGGGAAAGGAATAAGTAATTAACCAATGCTAGCCATATGAGTTTAGTGGATAATGGGCAAGTAGATGCTATAGGAAGTAGGTTTTGCAGTCTGAATTGAGCTAGAAATGGCCACTGCACAACCAAGGACACTTTACTGTCCATTACCATCAGCAATATAGACGACCCATTGTAGAGTCTAGAAAATAGGGTGCACTGAGGCTGAAGAGGGAGTTTTTAAGTCAGCTCTGTGAACAAAATTCTCAAAAGGAAGCTTCTTACGGTAAGTGTTTAGGAGATTCACCAGCATCACAAACGCAAAATCCCAACCCCTCTATTAAAAATAAAGACAGGCATACCCTGAGAACTAGAAATGAAACAATTTCTCCTGTAGAGAGGTAGCCACATACACCAAAGACATTTACTTGTAACCAAGAGTTATAAACAAAATGAGCTCACTGTCAGCTGGTAGAGGACTGGCTGAACAGAGCGATGTTAATCCACAGACAGACAGACAGACAGACATGCAGAACTTACCAAAACAAACTGCCGAGCTGGACAAAGGAAGTTGGACAGTGTGGAGGGGAATATACCGTTTATACAGCAACACACAGGAACATGCAGATAAAGAATGTTTTATTTTTTCACTATATGATGGCCCAGGAAAAGAACTAATAGGGTTTCATATGGGGGAGGTAGAAGGAACTGGGTGAGCATCTCAAGTGTTTTAATTATTGATATCTTTATAGCTACCCTCTAAAACAAAGAAATTCACAGTGCAAATAGGTATAGAAGGAGATAGTTGAAAAGTCAAGACTTCACCTCTTACCCACCCCTATCACACACAGAGGAGAGTCCCTACCTGATCTACTGATTTGGTTTTAAAATTCTATAACTATGTCTGAATACTTAGCAGGTAAATCTAACTCAACTGGATGAGTTGAGTCAGGATCCTTTTAACCATAAGCCCGACCTCAGCTATTTTGGGAAAAAGGAGGCCTCTTCAATTGCACTCACAGTAGCAGAAACAGTTCTAAGTCTGGCGTTCCGCTCACTCAGCACTGTGGACCTGTGACGAGAAAAGCTGTTCTGGTAGAAACCTGTCAGCTGAGCATGTCACATGACTGACACATCTTGTCCTTGCCTGCCTGCCCCTGTCTTCTGACAGTCAGGAGGTAGAAGGCGATGACCCAGTGCAGGTGATATGATACTAAACCATTATGCTCCAACCTCCAGTGCCTCTTCTGCGGTACAGTCTGTCCCCGACGCTTCAGCTTTTGCTGTCTGTACCCTCTGTGCCCACCTTGCCCTGGCTACGCTGAGACTAAAATTACTGTTGGTCAAACTTAGGCAGAGTCTGATTCCAAAAGTTGAAGGGTAAGACCCTCTTGGCCCAGCCCAGCCAACTGGAACTCTATACTCTTTTGGGTGTTTTTGTTTTGAGACAGGGTTCCTGTTTAGCTGGCTTTGAACCTGTGACCCTCATGCCTTAAGCCTCCTGAGCTCTGAGATTAAGGCCAGTTCCTTTCCACCCACCATGCCTGGTTGGAGTCCCATTTTTGATGGATGTGGACTTTTTGTTTGTTTGTTTGCTTTTTTGTTTGTTTGTTTGTTTGTTTTTTCCGAGACAGGGTTTGTCTGTGTAGTTTTGGAGCCTGTCCTGGATCTCGCTCTGTAGACCAGGCTGGCCTCGAACTCACAGAGATTCACCTGCCTCTGCCTCCCGAGTGCTGGGATTAAAGGCGCGGCGCCATCACCGCCCGGCGGTTGTGGACTTCTTATTGAGTGGGATGACACGGAATTTAGGTAAAGGGAGCTAGAAAGCAAGTCTTAAAAGGCGATTTCAGATGACATCGAGGGGCGGGGAGGTAGGACAGATGAAGGAGAAGTGGAGGGAACTTGCCTTGGGGGAAGTAGAAAGTATGGGTAAGGACTGTGAGTACTGAGGACTGTTTGCGTTTCTGATCTGGCAGTTCAGACCTGAGGAGATGAGTGGTGGGTGGTGGGATGGATGCCCAGGGGCCTGGCTTGAACACCTTAGCTGCCTGGCCTACGGCACTGGGATTCATCGAAGTGTGTGAGACTCAAGGTCTCTGGGCTGGTCAGGCTGGGACATCTTGAGTTGAAGGAATCTGAGTGGGGCATGCTGGAGGGAAGAGAAAAAAAATGGTGTGAAAATACCCATGGTAAATGAGGAAAACGGACTGTGCATCACTCCGGGATTAACCAAAGTTCACCAACTCTACCCCACAGATTCTCTGCTTGTGCAAGAACCAGTGGCTTTCCTCAAAGCCAACAGTGTTTGGGGAGCATTACACGGTGAGTTCTGGGCAATTTCATTGTCTCCAGTAGAGGGATATTATCATATGTTGCTTTGTAAAATCAGGCACAGCAAATCTATGCCACCTTGGGCCCCCCTTCTTTATTTCCTGTGAAAAACTAGCCGATCACTTAGATTCCTTCAACCCGAGATGCCCCAACTTGAACCCCAGAGACCTTGTGTCTCACTCACTTCAGTGAATCCCAGGCAGCTAGGGGTTCAAGCCAGGCCCCTGGGCATCCTTCCTCACACCACTAATCTCCTCAGGTCTGAACTGCCAGATCAGAAGTGCAAACGGTCTTCAGTACTCACCGTTCTTATTTACTCAGACTTCTTACTTCCTCGTTTGACCTTTTAAACATCTGAGGGTGGGTGTTTATTCAGAGCATCGGACACTTCACTCATGTGACTCTTAACCCTCAGGGTACAAGGTGACGGGCTGTCCTTGCATGTGGTAGTCAAGGCTCACGTGGAGGAAACATGTTTTTCCATAGAGAGATACAAATAACAATAGTTACAAGGAATAATCTGAAGTAAACTCATTCCCTATTCACTATACCTGGGAGAAGCACAAAAGCATGATCCCAGAACAGTTCTGTGAAGAAACAGAGGTCACAAGACTCTTGTCTTGCTTTCTTGGAGTGTTCTCACAAGCACTCAGAAATCTCATCACACGACTCCATTCATGGACCGGGTTCCAACACTGGGCTGTAATACATGACTCGGTGGCCACGTTGGTTCAGCTTTGGTCTGGGCTCACCAATGCCTTCTTGCCACCTTCAGGAACAGGTATCTGTCTTTCCCAGTTTCCTCTGCCTGTGGGTTTAGAGCCCTCAGCAGGTTCAGAGGAGCCCGTGAAAGGGACGCGTGCTACAGACAGGTGCGAGGCAGGGGACAGAGGAGATTGCTGCATTTTAGAAAGTGTGGATGTCGTACTTGCTTTAACTCTTCGCCCTGTGGTCATGAGCCTGTTTGGACGTTACTTTCAGTTCAGTTTTTCATCTTGTAAATAACACAATGTCTTTTGCTTCCCCCAGGTTTAGAGACGTTTAGCCAGTTAGTTTACCAAGACTCTTTGGGGGCTGTAAGTATTCCTGTTGTCTTACTGAACCTGGATAGACACTGCTGTTAAGATGTCGCCTGCCCAGCTGTCCCTCTGAAAGCTGCTTTTCCCAATATATTTATCTTACAAATTTCCTGCATTTTCTGTATACGGATTCTTCCTGCTTGTGTGTCCTGCTTGTATGTCAGCAAGCCAGAAGAGGGCGCCAGATCTCATTACAGATGGTTGGGAGCCACCCTGTGGGTGCTGGGAATTGAACTCCATCTCTGGAAGGCGGCCAGTGCTCTTAACCTCTGGGCCATCTCTTCAGCCCCTGGTCTTAAATTGTTATCCAGTACTTGTATATAGTTGTAGTCTTTGTTGAACTTGAGAAAAACATTCCAAAGCTCATCAAAAATTTTCTTCTTCTCCTAGTTCACCATCAGCAAATGCACTATTACTGATTCTCCAAGGTTTCCTCACAGAGGAATTTTAATTGATACATCCAGACACTACCTGCCCATGAAGACAATTTTAAAAACTCTGGTAGGTAATTGCTTTATTAGATCCTTGCTCTTCCAGAAGATCTGCCCCTCAGGTTCCTTTCCTCAGTTATCTCTTGCTGTCTTGTAGGCTGGAGTGGGAGGACTTGTTTTTCTTAAGTCTAAACACTGCCTGGCTCCCTCCCTGGGGAAGAATGTTTCCCCCTGTGAAATGGCGGCACCCTGAGCGGATCTCCTCTGTGTTTTCACAGACTACATGAATTTGGCCAAGGCTGTTAAGAGAATTTTTTTTGTTTGTTTTTTTTTTGTTTTGTTTTAAATATTTATTTATTTATTATGTGTACAGTATTCTGCCTACACACCAGAAGAGGGCACCAGATCAAAGTACAGATGGTTGTGAGCCACCATGTGGTTGCTGGGAATTGAACTCAGGACCTCAGGAAGAGTGGCCAGTGCTCTTAACCTCTGAGCCATCTCTCCAGCCCCAAGAATTCTTTTGTTTTAAGCCAGGACCTTGGTATGTAGCCCAGGTTGCCTGTAAGCTCCTAATCCTCCTGCCTCAGCCATGGGATTATCTAAGTTTAGTGAGAAAGGCAGTTTGATTTTTGTTTGTTTTTTGGTTTTGGTGGCTTTTCAAGACAGGGTTTCTCTGTGTAACAGCCTTGGCTGTCCTGGAACTCTATTTGTAGACCAGGCTGGCCTCGAACTCACAGAGATCCTCCTCCCTCTGCCGCTCAAGTGTTGGGATTAAAAGTGTGCACCACCATGTCCAGCAGAGAAAGGCATTTTTAACACTGCCATTGGCCAAAGTACATGCTCGAATTCTTCAACCCGGGGTCTAGACATAACCTGGAAAAATGGCTAAGTCACTCTGGCTATTGTTTTTTTAAGATGACATAGAAAGGAGCCAGGGAGTGGCTTTTCCCCTTTGGAAATGTTCTAGAAGAATATGGAAGCTTGGGGTTGTGAGTGGGTAGGAAGGAGGTTGATCATAATCATCTTTTCCTGGGAGATTTTCATTGCTTTGCCCCCAACCACCACCTGCCAGCTGCCTCCCTAAGCTGCTTAAACTTTTTAGAAGACTACAGAGACCTTTCATATAGTCTTTCATCGAGAATATATGAATTTAAAGCTTATGATTGAAATTTTTTAAATATGTGTTTCACTTCCTTAGAGCTTATATTTGCCTGATTCTCCCCATTGGAATGCCTGATGGGTCCAGGCAGTGGGTGACTCAAAACACCTTACTATTAGTTTGTGTCTCCTATTAAAAGAAAGAACACATCTCAAAATAGCTTCAGTGCAAGCGTCAGGAGCAGGAAGCTGCTAGCATGGGCCCCCAGTCTACCTGCAGGGCAGATTCCTTGGCTGGCTATGGTACAGCACCCAGTGGGATCTGTGATGTAGTTCCTTGTTCCAGCTCCTCAGTGGCCGTCAGCCTGGAGCTGTTCTCTTTCCTCATTTCGGAAGACTATGATATTTTAGAAAAGGACATACAGGCCAGTTACTTTTAGAAGCTATCTTAGGTCATCTGTTTTTCACCCGAGATTCAGTTCCTGGGGCAAGCATAAAGCAGGAGGGGGGCTGTGTTCCCAGAGAGTGTTGGGTGGTACGCTGTCTCACTACGGGTAATGTGGGTAATGTACACTCGAGCTGGCTGAGATGTCATCCGCCACGCTTCTCCACCGTAAAGTTAACTTTAGGGTGTTTTGTGTTGATCAAGTTGACCCTGTGGAAGAAACTGTGGGACCATGTAAAACCCCCGTATCTCCTCGGTGCTCACTTATAGCTGGTCCTTGCCTAAGTTAGGAGGTTGTTGCTTTGACCAGTCACCAAGTGGTGATTTCCCTAATTCCAGCATTTTTAGCGTTTACTAGTAGTAAATTACCCTTTATAGCAAGGCAGAGCATCCCTTTTTCATCTGAATACTCATTATTTTGTCAGTCTGGATTATCATTTTGCTTCATGGCTTGTAACCCGTTAACCCCCCTGTAAAAAAACATCGAATTGGCCTTTCTGGGGCCATCAGAAGCCCTTTCAGGCTGGTTTGCTTGTTTTTGTGAGATGTCCCCCTCAATCCCTCTGTACTTTTGGGCAGGATAGCCCAGGCTTACATAGCCTGGTCTCAGTCTAGATTCAGGCTTGCTTTTTTTTTCCCCCCAAGGAACCCTTTCAGTGGCCAGTATTTCAAAACCCAGATTTGGGCTGTAGGTGGGCATACCTCCTGACTCTGCAGACAGCTGGGAAGTGTACCTGTATGTGTTCAATATATGTATAGGAACACGTGTGTGCATCTTTCTCTGTGTCTCTCCGTCTCTATCAGGGGTTGGTTAAGTTGTTGCTGTGGCTCAGGAGAGGCGGTGGTTAACCTTTGTAAACCACAGTTAATCTGGAAGACTTCTGTGATTTGAAAAGATGTAAGGATTTTTTTTTTTTTCAGCGTCAGCAGGGCACCAGTGGGGTGTCCTCAACTCTAGTTCAGTCCTGATGCTGTCAAGCTGGAGATAGTGTCAGATCCCAGAAGCTGACGTCCTCAAGGCTACCCCTCTCCCTTCTGACTTTAGATGCCAGACACAAGCTCCAAGAGTTTTTAACCTATGCCTGTGATATTATGGGAACCCAAAATACCCCCTCAAGTTCCAATCATTTCCTAGAGTGGCTGTCAGAACTTAGAAACCACCTGTCATTGTATTATAAAGGACATTGCAAGGGCTGGAGGTGCTCCGGGTTGGAGTTGGGGAGCAGGGCTCCCTTGCCCTCTCTGGGCCCATTTCTCCAGGAACCTCCCTGGGTCTGGAGATGTGGAAGCCCCTGAAGCCTGTCCTTGGGGGTTATATGGAGTCTTCACTGCACAGGCGTGGCGAAATACAAGCACCACGTGGGATGTGATGGGACAGAGAGGGACTGAGCGAAGCCCAGAAGGCCCGCAGCATCAGCATCCTTTCTCCTCTGTGCAGAATTCCCTCCCTGCAGGCCACACACAGCACAGGGCCCTCCTGAAGGAGGAGGCTCTCGGGACCCACTATCAGACCAGATAGGTCAGAGAATTTCGTCAAGCCCAGCTCCAAGACAGGAACTCCAGCAAAATTGGTGCCTACGACCAGCGTTGGGGGAGAGAAGCCCTAATTTCTACAACCTGCATTGGGAGGGAGTTAGGAAGCAGGAGGCATGCGAAAACCCTGAGAACATTTATCACAACGTCACGGCCCTCTGTTCGGGAACACACACATGCATTGTTGCATGCTGCCTTACAGCTGTCAGGGCGGAGTGGCCGCAGCAGAAACCTGGCCTGCAAGTTGAAATATTTACCATCTGACCCTTTATGTGAAGTTTGCAAACCCCTGGTCTGTATTAAAAATTAATGAGTTATATTAGTTTATATTAGTCAATCCCAGTTACTACTACTTATTTGTTACTCCCTTCTCTGGCAGTAAAAACCCTGTCATCCTAAATGTCCCCCAACTGCCATCAGCCAAGTCCCTTTAGCCCCAATACAGAGAAGGGAGGCTATACATTTGTATCATCTGGTAGCACAAATCTATCCTGTTTTTTTTTTTTAAATCCTTTTTAGAATCAGTTTTAAGGAATACACTGTAGTTTTATCCTTTAAACTACAGTTTAAACTACAGTGTATTCCTTCATGGAATACATTACATTCAATATACCAAGGTGCCCAGAATTTCTCTAGGCATTTGCTTGGCGTTATATTGAGTCTATAATGAATTTCATTTGCCAAGGTTATCATATATGTTTCATATATGATAGACCATATATGCCTGTATATATTCATATAAGCCAGCTTACACTTTCATATATGTGGAAAGTGTAAGCTTTGATAATCACATAATAAATGCTTTGTTTCTTCTGTACTCCACTCCCTAAGAAGTCTCAGCCTCTT
Organism: Peromyscus maniculatus bairdii; assembly: GCF_049852395.1. Taxonomy (NCBI): domain Eukaryota; kingdom Metazoa; phylum Chordata; class Mammalia; order Rodentia; family Cricetidae; genus Peromyscus; species Peromyscus maniculatus. The sequence continues at coordinate 75,978,635 of NC_134866.1, read as the reverse complement.
CATCCCCTATTCCTGGCAGACCCTGAAGTAATGATAAATTCATAAGCTTGCTCTCCTAGGCAGCAGTATCACAGCTTCCTATATACAATGTGTATGCTCTGTGTGGGGCTTTAATAGAGGTGTGCCGACTTGACTACATAGGAGTTTATACGCTCCTCATTCTTTGCTAAAAATGAACTATAAAAAGAAGCACAAATTGGAAGCAATCCCAGTGTAGACAGCTACAATCTGGACTGTCTACTCCTGTGGTACCTAATTCTTCCCGTGTTTGCTTTCAGGATGCCATGGCTTTTAACAAGTTTAATGTTCTTCACTGGCACATAGTGGACGATCAGTCTTTCCCTTACCAGAGTACCACTTTTCCTGAGCTAAGCAATAAGGTGAGTCATTCATGTCATCTGTGTACAAAAATCCTTGGCATAGTAGCAATTGTAGCTTCAATGGTTTTCTTATAAAGGGAACCAGTATGTAATTATCATTTTTTAAAGAAAGATTTATTTATCATGTATACAGCATGTATGACTGCAGGTCAGAAGAGGGCATCAGATCTCATTACAGATGGTTGTGAGCCACCATGTGGTTGCTGGGAATTGAACTCAGAACCTCTGGAAGAGCAGCCAGTGCTCTTAACCTCTGAGCCATCTCTCCAGCCCCTGCATCTTGTTTCCATAAATCTTTTTGTACTTGTTACAAGTACTAATAAGACCGTTACTGTAAGTGTTATTATTAATATAAACAGTCTCTGGGAGCAGCATGCATATTTTAAAAGCTTGATGTAGAAGATCTAAGCAATTCATGTACAACATAGTTATGATGTTCACTCGCCTAACGGTATATTTATTTTAAATAGGTTTGGAAACATGTAAATGACCTACTTTTCTTCCCCTCTGAAACACAGAAAGTAGGACATTTTAGAGATTTGCTTTTTTTTTTTTTTTTTTTTGATATTGTAAGGGGGCGGGGGGTCTCAGGCCCGGTGTGGTGGTGCACACCTTTAGGGGCAGGAGGGCCTCTGTAAGCTGGAGGGAAGCCTGGTCTACATAGTGAGTTCTAGAACAGCCAAGACTACAAAGAGACAACTCATAAACAAAACAAAAGCCAGGGTCTCCTCCATCTCAAGGATGCCTTGAACTTGCCTAGTAGCTGAGGATGACCTTGAAAGTGGACCCCTTGCTTCCTCCCAAGTGGTAGGATCACAGGCATGTGCTACCCCATTGGGGGCATCTGGGGTGAGTGTTCAAATGGACTGCTCTAGAGCCGTGGAGGGTGGGAGGTCAGCCTTGGGTCTCACCACTTAATCTCCCTATAGTGGAGAATGTCATCGGACATCCAGAGAAGCTGCGTGCCCTGTCAGCACTCCTGTTTCTGGCCACAGTTCTAACTCTAACATGTATTTGGGCTGAAGGTTGTGGCAGTGAGTCGCTGATGGGGTGGCTGCTTCCACTCTACTTTCTTATGCAATTTCTAGCGCACAGAGGGACAGAATAGTTCACGTGGTACCCGGCTCCACCATCAGTGTGTGGGATAGAATTGTCTGGGGTTGAATTCTGCTGTCACCTGCAGACACTACTCTTCCCCCCACCCGCTATTTTAAACCAAACTCCAGACTTATCTCACTTGCGCAAAGACTTGGTTTTATCTAGTCAGCCGTCAATGCTCATATTTACCTATGTGTCTTTTCTTCTTATGGTCCATGCATTATGGATGTTAATGTGCCTGCTAAAATGCCCTTCTTTTCTTCTTGTAAATTATTGTTATTGAAGAAACCAGTGGAAACTGGTGTCCTGTCTGTCTCTGCTGTCTTGGTTTTGTTGGTTACATTCCACAGTATCATGTATATGTCCCCTGTATTTTGATTTGGGGTTCAGAGGTCAAGATGATTTCCACAAGCTGAGCATGCATAGCCTATATTTTGAGACAGGTGCCAAACCTTATCTTCCAATGGTCCTTCATTATTACTTACAACCAGTGCTAACTCTTCAAGCGACACAAAGAGACTGAGTTAATAGTTAAACACAACTGAGTTACCTATTGTCTGGGGTTGAATTTTTAGGTGATATTAAAGAGACTGAAAGACAGACGCCTGTGTTTGTAATAACGGGTGAGTTTGGATTCTGAACTTGACGTGGGAAGTGTTTACCAGAGTTTCACTCTGGAGGCAGACATTTTGCTTGTTTTGATGTCAGTTTCCATGAAGTTGAAGTAACTGTGGACATTCTTGAAGCAGAAGGCACTGGCAGTCCCACCAGTGAATCTTGAATTCAATGGGCAGAAATTCACCGTCTTTATAGATTCCTACTCGGAAACCAGAAATCATCCAGTGTTAGGCGGGACTGTTTACTACCCTGTGGGAATAGAAAACTGGCCGGCGGCGGCGGCGGCATGCAAATGAATTGTTTATGGTTTCCAGGACCAAACCCATCTCGCACATCTTAACTTGAATATTACAGGGGAGCTATTCTTTGTCTCATGTGTATACACCAAACGATGTCCATACGGTGCTTGAATATGCCCGGTTCCGAGGGATTCGAGTTATACCAGAATTTGATACCCCTGGACATACACAGTCTTGGGGAAAAGGTAAGGAGTTTGTTTCACGGGTTGAAAGGGGGCATTTGAGATCCTTTGTCTCTTAATAGTTTGGTAGTTTTGTTCTTAACTTTGGTTTGTGCAATGGCAGCAGGAATGGCACAGATTTTTGTGTCCCTTCTGAGTCACTGTCTGGGTACTACCTCGTGTGTCAAATTTGGGGAAGCAGAAAACTCGATTATAAGTAGAATGTGATAACTTAGTTCCGTTTTATTGATTGGCATGTTTTGAGGAGAGCACAGAAAGGGAACGGCATGAGGAAAGGCATTTAAAGAGTGTGTGGTGGGAACAGAGTGGAAAGCTTGCAGGAGATGCTACAGGTGACGATAAAGAGTGGACTCTGGTGCCAGCCTGGCTGCATTCGGACCCTGCTTTTGGGACTTGGAGAGTAAACCTTGGGTAGGTTAGCACTTCACCTCCAGTTTCTGAGCATCAAATAAACAATAGACAGCACCCAACCTGGGACCTAGCATTTATAATTGTTCAGTACTTAGTGATATCAGGGTAGACATGGAAAACAAGGGGAACTGAGTCTGGGAAGGGCTTCATCGAGGGAGGCCCATACAGTGGGGGGCTTCGCCAGCTCGCCCTGGGAACCAGTGCGAATTTCTGAGTGGAGAAGTAACATGAGGGGTCACACGTGGGGAAGACCTTTGTGAAAGGAACAGACGAAAGAGAAGGACCCTGGAGGTCCCCCACGGGGAGGGTCAACACGGGCTTGAAAAGGAATGAGCAGACCCAGAAACATCCTGGAAACACATTGACGGAACTCGGTAACTGACTCCAGGAAGAGGATCCACAGAGCTTGGTGAGGCCGCCCACAAGCAGACCTGTCAGAAGCCAGAGAAGAACTGGGTTTTTTGTTAGAGCACATTGAAAGGCAGCTAGGGTCTCTATTTGTACTGAGCAGGGAAACTGAACTATGTATTGAAGCACCAAGAAAAAGTTTGAGAGTCACTGCTATTTGAAGTGGGTAAGACCTCAAAGGCTGCGTAAACACAGCAGAGGGAATGAATGGAGGAAGCAGCTCATGTCTTCCTGGGGAGAAACTGCTAAATGAATCTTGGTAAATGTGGTTGTCTTTTCTATACAAAATTTCCATAGCTTCAACAACAAAGTCCAGATGATCAGGTTTACAGTGGTTTGTTATGATGGTATCAGAGTGTCTCATACTCAATAGAAACAGGCTTTGAATCTTATCTTTTCCCAGGCTAGGGCTATGATTGAGTAGACAGAGTCCTGAAGACTCCCAGGCCCCAGCAGCCACACAAACGCAGATGCTAGTGTGTTGTGTGCTGAGCTGCTCTTGGTGGGTTAGTGTGTCAAATGCATTTTGATTATTGATATTTTCAACTCGTGGAGTTTATTGGGATCCAACACCAGTGTAAGAAGAGGACCATAAAGATGTGCAAATTTAGGACTTTGTGATTAATATCCTCATAAAAATAAATCTTTGTATTTTCTTCTAGGTCAGAAAGGCCTTCTAACTCCATGTTACAGTCAAAGAAAGCAAACAAAAAAGGTTGGACCTATAAACCCAATTCTAAATACAACTTATACATTCTTTACCCAATTTTTCAAAGAAATCAGCAGTGTTTTTCCAGATCAGTTCATTCACTTGGGAGGAGATGAAGTGGATTTTGGATGCTGGTATGATAACTCTACACCTTTTATTTTATTTTTTTCCTTTTATTTATATATTTTTTTTCTGTTTTTGTCCTTGAAGTGTAGATATACAGAACCCACATTGAAAAAGGGAAGACTGGGGGGTAACACCTCTCTTTGGAAGGGTTTAAACAATTCCTGAGATGGTTAGTTATTAGAGAATGTATATTTGAGAGGTCCAACAAGGTAAAAGCTTAGGAAGAAGGATCAGGGCAGTGGCTGGGCATGGTAGCTCATGCCTATAACCAAGGTCAAGGGCAAGCCTGGGCTACAGAGTAAGACACTGACTTGAGAAAAAATAATACCAAAATCTATAACCAGTCTTGGTGGTACATATCTAATTCCCTTACTTAGGACAATGAACATGGAGTATTGGGAGTTCAAGGTCAACCTGATTATAGTGAGACTGTTTCAGAAAACCTAAAAGACTAAACAGGGAAGGATGTTAAAGTCAGTCCTTAGCTTTGTAAAGGGCGAGGATGGGGGAGTGGTACGGGAAAGCCTTTCTAAGAATGGGAAGTCATTTCTGGAAAAACTACTTGGCATTAGGAAATTAAGGGAACCCATAATCAAGCACTTGGACTTCCTTTCAATACTTGAAGGTCTGTCTAACTGATGTTCTGAACACATGCTGCTGCTTCAAGTAATAGACTGGGCACATCCAAATGTTTATAACATTTCCATCTCTTTTATTTAAGGGCATCAAATCCAAACATCCAAAATTTCATGCAGAAAAAAGGCTTTGACAAAGATTTTACAAGGCTGGAATCTTTTTATATAAAAAAGTAAGTCATTTGAAAGCCTATCAATGCTTTTGTACAAGTTGAAGCTATAACTTAGTTCTCTGCTTTTTCATTTTCTCCACCCCTTCCATACAAAACTGGAGCCATGAAAACCCACTCAGGAAGGAAGTGCTGTACACTGTTTTCTTTAAAACAGCGAGCATTTTGCAATAACTACTGAAATAGAGGGCGAAGTCGTGTGTCTTGAGAACTTGGCTCCATGTCCTGGCTGCCTGCAGCCTCGTCACTATCCAGGCGCTGCAACTCATCCCATTTGTCAACTCTAGAGCGGCTCTCTTGATGCATAACGCTGTGGGCACAACAGCCAGAGATGCACACGCCTGTTTGGTGCATTAGAATGACAGGCAGTTAAAGTCCTCAGCTGCAACAGCCATCCCCAGCCTTTTCTAGCAAGGGAAGGGACTGGCTGCTGCTGTGATAGACAGTCTAGACAGGACAGTTCCTAGGTCTGACTGGGCAGTGCGGCTCTACTGGGAATCTGCACATTTTTCCCATAAAAGGACCAGAGCCCTGGGCTTCATGAACCATGTGGAGTTGCATATGTTAGAGAGAGAGGATGCTTTGCGGATTCAGAAATCATTCTTAGCTTGTCAGCCATAGAAAAGGCTGCAGACTGCTTTTCCAGGCTCTGCTCTGCTCTATCCATTTGGAAGACTCGGTTCATTCTGTTCCTTTCTACTTATATTTTGTGTGGTGTCTTCTTTCTTCCAAGTGTTCATTGTTGCCTAACTAAATATCTGTGCCAGCTAATAGTTGAATGTTATTGACGTGTCGTGACAGGTTAGGTGACCTGTGGGTCTCGACCCCTGTAAGATCACTGGAAATATCAGATATTTACATTATAATTCATAACAGTAGCAATATTACAGTTCTGAAGAGGCAACAATAATTTTATGGTTGAGGGATGGTTGGGGGTCACCACAACATGAGGAACTGTATTAAAGGGCACGGCATTGGGAAGGGTGAGAAACACTGTTGTGTAAAGATGTGTCACAAGCATAGGGAACAAAGCCCAGTGTCGACGCGGTCTACCCTGAGCTATCTCCATTCATGTATGGCTGAGTTTCAGAAGCCACAGTGAAATCCTGGAGTGTAATTAGAAAGAAGGGCGGATACATCCCTGAGGAGTTAGGGGCAGGACCTAAGTGTTCCAGTAGAGGTCCCGGAAGTGATTGGAGGACTTCAGAATTACACTGTTTAAAGTGGTGATCTATAAGATAGAAGGGGAAGCTTCTATATGAGGAGGACAGAAATACAGACCAATATTTAAAAATTAAGTTTTCCATATAAGAGGGAAAGACATGTTTTATCCTGAGCATGGATCACTAATCTTAATAATCTTGCCTGTGGTATTTTAAGGAGGTATACTTTCTTTGGAGGGCAGTCTTGAGTCAGCAACACATATTTCAGGTTGTCTTGAGGCTGAAGGATTCTTTCCATTTCCCGTGTTCCTTAACCTTTTCCTATCTTTCTACCCTGCTCAACTATGCCACTTTAGCTGGTTCTGTATAGCTATATTATATTGAGATACAGGAACTCCAACATGGCAAGCCATTCGTGGGAGAAAACATGCATGTTTAAGAGTGTTAACTTTGTGATCTTAAGTAATGGTCAATTTTTTCAATGCTAGGATTTTGGATATCGTTAAGTCCTTAAAGAAGAGCTCTATTGTTTGGCAAGAGGTTTTTGATGACAAAGTGGAGGTAAGAACTGTGAAAAACTCCACTCAGGGCTGGATGGCTTCGTGGGTAAGACCGCTTGCTGTACCAGCCTGAGGACCTGCTTTAAGAGTTGGATGTTCAATTTAGGATGGGTGGAGGAAGGTGGGGGAGGGCCCCAGTCTTCACTGCTGAGCTTTGCTATAGACAGATAGGAGAGGAGGCATTACCTTCAGCGTGTATCTACTGGAGACCCTACCAGGTCCAACAGACAGCGCCTGTCCAGTGGTCACGCAAACCAAGTCATCAGCAGGAGAGGGATTGGTGGAGGTTCAAGGGAGAGACTAATCAGGATGCGTTATATACATATGTGAAATTGTCAAGAACACACTTGAGAAAAGCCAGCATGGCCGGGCGGTGGTGGCGCACACCTTTGATCCCAGCACTCAGGAGGCAGAGGCAGGCTGATCTGTGAGTTTGAGGCCAGCCTGGTCTACAGAGTGAGTTCCAGAACAGCCAGGGCTATGCAGAGAAACCTGTCTCAAACAACAAAGCCAAGCATGGCCTAGTGTGCACCTGTAACCCAATACTGTCAGGGCTGGGACAAGAAGGTTGCTGGGACTTGTTGGCTCCAGCATAGCTCCAGGTTCACTGAGACTTTCTTAAGGGAATATGGTGAATAGAGCAGGATGGTAAGCCTACCTATACACATGTGTGCATATATTACAGTATGTACGGTGATTAGAGCAGGATGGCAAGCCTACCCATACACGTGTGTGCATATATTATAGTATGTACGGTGATTAGAGCAGGAGGGCAAGCCTACCCATACACGTGTGTGCATCCATCACAGTGTGAGGGCACAGGACTCCATTAGAATATGGACAACTCACTGTCTCCTTCTCATTTCCTCCAACTCCTGCTCTCTCACAAGATGAAGTATTTTTGTTTTTAGGAGCAAAACAGACAAATGAGCTTTTTTTAAAAAAACATAGTGTTCAAGTGGTTTTAAAATGGGTCAAATCCATATACACTTTTAAGATGTCTTTTCTTCCTGACAGAATTATTATTTATTTATAGTGGATCTCACAAGCCCAGTTACCAGGGTTACCTCTCTGGGGAGCTGGTGATAGTGTCATGGTTCCAAGTTAAGTAGAACATTAGCGTGGTGGGAATGGGATCAAGGTGCACATCTTACCCTGAGTTCCTTAAGTCTCGGAGGTGTTAGAAGTTAAATGTCCAGTTTTAAGGGTTGATGAAATCTGAAGAGCTATGAAAACAGTGAGTGCACAGCACGTGGCACTGACTGTTAGGAACAAGAACGAAGGCTGTATGATTTTTTTCTAAGATCTCAGAAAGTTAGGTTTACTACTCCTAATTCCAAGGCCTAAGGACTGTACTCACTAGACCTAACGCCGCGGTCACAATCTGCACCTTTAGCTCCAGCGGGACACCGTGGTTGAAGTGTGGAAGGGTGAAGAGTATTTAGAGAAGCTAAAGGAAGTCACGTCATCCGGCTTCCGGGCGATCCTTTCTGCTCCGTGGTACTTAGACGTCATTAGCTATGGGCAAGACTGGAGAAACTACTACAAAGTGGAGCCTCTTAATTTTGGAGGTAAGCAAAACAGCCATCATTACTGCTGGCTCTCTCCATAACTTCCATTCTCTCCTCCCAAATCTAACCTGGATGCCTATTATCCGTTATGTCTAATCTTGGAGTTTATTAAAAATAAAGCTTTGGTATCATTTTAACTTCGGAAGGGACAATGTGCTAGTCTAAAAGAAATAAATATATAAGTAGTCCCCTTAGATTCTGCCTCTGTTTTCATGGAGTTGCTTTCTGTATCTGGGAGATGTTTGAGTGTGTTAACTTTGTAAGACACCTAAGTAAGATTACCATTTGCTTCTGTGGATTTCAGGCTGTGCAGTCCTGGGTTTTCAGCCACTTTATTAGCAGTTCTAATTGATACACTTTGTTTTGTTTTGTTTTGTTTTTTTGGTTTTTCGAGACAGGGTTTCTCTGTGTAGTTTTGCGCCTTTCCTGGAACTCACTCTGTAGACCAGGCTGGCCTTGAACTCACAGAGATCCACCTGCCTCTGCCTCCGAGTACTGGGATTAAAGGCGTGCACCACCACCGCCTGGCCTACAGTTTTTGTATATCAGTCTTTAGCTTACAAATGATGTATTACTAAAGTCTCAAAAGTAGTAATTCACTGAAAATTATAACTTTCTCTAGAAAGCATTTTGAGGATCAAAAGTAATAATTATAAAAAATAGTTCTTAGATACTCTTTTTTGTTTTGTTGTTCAACACCAAGGAATATAAACCAAAGATAAGTATAGTGGTCACAGTCCATTAAAATGAAGCTAATACTCCAACTTGTGTTATTGGCACACCACTCAGAGGACCCTATGCAAAGGGTCTCCCCCTGACTCAGCACAGTCCTCTTTGTCTGCTGACCAGCACTGAGCCCGGGTGGGAACAGAGGAGGGTGTGAGCAGGTACCCTGGGATGACTATGGAAAGGAAGCCAATGTTACACAGCTTAACTTCTTTCCCTTCAACCACGCTAATGCAGGGTCTGAGTTGGAGGAAAAACTTGTCATTGGTGGAGAAGCTTGCCTATGGGGAGAATATGTGGATAGCACGAACTTTACTCCAAGATTATGGTAAGGAATTAAAGGGATGCCACCTGACTTTAAGGATGCCTGGGCTCTTATTCTCTATGTAAGTAGGAAAGCTCTAAAGAATTTTCTTAAGCAGATGACTTAAGGGAAAAAAAAAAAAAAGAGAGAAACCTAAACTGTCTTGGGGGACACATATTTTAAATTTCAGGCCTCGGGCAAGCGCTGTTGGTGAGAGACTCTGGAGTCCTAAAACTGTCACTGACCTAGGAGACGCCTACAAGAGACTGGCGGCACACCGCTGCAGAATGGTCAGGTGAGAGGCGCTCATTCAAGTCCAGCACTCAGCGTAACTGGTGTCTTCAGCTTTTTGCTTTGCGATAAATCAAAACGTCACCTACCGAGTAGGAGTCGTGATTTACTTGGTAGAAGTTGTACATTCATTGTCGCAGGGGAGAAAGTAACACCTGTAAGACATGTTTTAGTGTAACTGCCGTCTTAAAGGAGTTAGTAGCTTAAATTAGAATAATTAAATCATTGCAGAAGCGGGGAGGATCTGCTAAAGTGATCTGAGATGGGAGGGCCACCGATCTAAAACATCTTTTTTGTTATCTGTCAACAGCCGGGGCATAGCTGCACAACCTCTTTTCACTGGCTATTGTAGCCATGAGTATAAAATGGAAAGGTGAACAGAAAAGTCTACGGCATTCTGAACTATAAACATGTTGATTTTGAAATCATGTAAAATTAATATTTGTTAGGCGGTTTTTTTAAAATAAATCATCTTTTTATTGATTGAATCTCTACCTGTATCACTCACTGAATACTGGCATCTTTTATGTGAGCAGCTTAAAAAATAAAAGGAAAAGCTTTGTGATTCCATTCAAAGTACTCCAAAGGGCCGCATGAATGCCTTCATCGTTGTGATGGTTTAACTGAGAAATGGTGGGCTAGAAAGAAGGCTCAGCATTTGAGAGCATTTGCTACTCTCACAGAGGCCTGAGTTCAGTTCCTGGATCTACATGGTGGTTCACAATCATCCATAACTCCAGTTCCAAGGGATGAACATCCACTTCTGACCTCCACAGGCACTGGGCACACACACTGCACAGACATGTATGTAGGCAAAACACTCAAAGGAAAACATGTAAAAAGAAAAATTTAAATGAGCATGCTCCTCACAGGCCCAGGCCTTTGGACACACGGTTCCCAGTGGGTGGTGCTATTTGGGGAGGTTTAGGAAGTTCATCACTGGGTGGACGGAGAGCTCACTGCTGGCCCTACTTCGAGTCTGCACTCTCTGCTCTGTGCTTGAGGTTTCAGGTGGGCTTTCTCAGCTTCTGCTGCCTGTGTCCCTGCAATTATGGACTCTCCTTTGGAACCTTGAGCCAAAACCAACTCTTGTATGAGCTGCCTTGGTCAGGTCATTTTGTCACAGCCACAGAGAAGTAGGGATCCAACCAGGGCACACAGTTGATGTGCACTGATAGCCAAGCACATCCCACAGAGCATTAGAATGGCAGCACCAACGCCATGATCGACATCTTTTGTTGAGTTCTTTCCATATCCCGAAGCAGTCATTTACCGGCCACTGAACGAAACAGCATCCGTTCTTACTGGGAATGGAGCAGGTAAGTGCTTTCCGGGCATTTCCAAGGACCTAAAGCACTTGGGCCACACCACTCCTCTGGTTGAGCAGAGTACTTTGGTCCTGAGGACTCATGGCTTGATACGTAGAGAATTCTAAGGCAAAAGTAGCTGAGCCTGATGTCAGCGTTCGAAGCACAGTTGAATATCCCTAATGAAAAGAAGTTCAGTTTGTTACTGCATTTAACTTAGGCCTTAAGTTTCTTTCCCTGCTGAATGTCTTTAAACCACAGCAGAGTCATACCACTGCCTCCAGGTAGCTCTTTTCAGAAAAAAAGAGAAAGAAAAGGAAATCCTATGGCAAGCAGGAAAATCAGCATGGGTAAGTCAGTTGTGCATCCATTCAGAGGCTCAGGAACTTGGTACTCTGACTCTGGCCTTCCTCCCTAGGGGTGGGTACCCCTTGTGCCTATCCTAGGAGCAGAAATGCCTGGCCGGGGAAGAGAATGATGCTGCCTTCAAAACTAAGGCAGAAAGGGGGAAATGGTCATTCTGACTGGCCAGTTTTGGTACAGTATGCCATAATCTCTGTGGTCCTAAGGTTGGGAATAACCTGTCTGAAGGGCTGTGTTCCCGAGCTCTCACCCACCACTGAAGGCCAAAGTCCTGTCATTCCTGATGGTTGACCCTTTAGATGTTGACATTCTCTAAAGCCTACAGGTGTGACTGACAACCTAGTTGTACTCAGATTAGATCTCCATATTAAACAATATGTACAGTTTAAACGCAAAGAACTTACCATAATTTCCGCTAAAGGAACAAATCCTATAACAACTCTGTTGTCCTGGCGAGTCTGAATTTCTTGAATGTTCCCTCTTCTTTGTGCCAAATCTGCCAGGACAGGGCTGAGGTAATCTCTAGTCACTGTGACCTCCAGACTCATCAGTGGCTCCAGCACCTGCTTGTCCGCTTTCTTTAGGGCCTGAAGGGATTTCATAAGTTGAACAAATTTCTATTCAAGTAAAAGGAAGTTACATAAAAACTGAAAAGCTGAACTATTTCCTTTATTCTTGAGCCTAGGGCTCTGGTAACCTCACTTGCTTTTACTACCTGATTATACACAGCAGTGGTCCCATGCTGGAGAGGGCAGCAGTCAGGACAATAGGAACATTCTCTATAAACAAACCCTTTCTTGTCTAACACACAGTTACAATCTTAGACTTCAAAGGCCGTGAAAGGAAGCTGAAAATGTTTTCAAGGTGACTGTGGGAAAAGGTCAAAGTTAAGGGGAAGTGGGGCTGGACTCTAATCAAGAGCAGCGCTCCCAGAACTGCCCGCCATCCTTCTCAGTCTTCCGAACGTCACCCAATGCAGAGCTTCAAGCCAACAGCAGTCTCTGAGGGCTGCACCCCTGTCCCCCACTGGCCGCTCTGCGGCTCCCCAGTGTGCCCCAAACTGAGCCCAGCAGTCTCTTATTTCTACAGACGGCACAGCAGTTTGCAGCTCACTTGCATACGCTCCTCTGACTTCCGCTTTTCCTCAGCAAACACCAGTGTCTCCGTGCCTGCTGCTGCTGCTGTCCTGATTCAGACCCGGGTACTTCCTGTCTGTCCTGGACTGCCTTTCCCATGCCGGCACTTCCCTGCTCTGCCTGTACTTCAGTCACTGGTTCAGACTCCTTACGACAGGTCAAGTTTCCCTACTGAGCTCCCTTTCCTTTCCAACGCTAAGGTGGGTGCCCCCACACTGGGGGACGTGGGTGGGAGTCGTTAGCTCTGGTGGGGGACTGAAGCAAGAGGCAGACTCGAGGACATCTCCTCAGGTGACCACATGCTTGATACTCGAGAGGGAAAGATGCTTGGCCCAACTCTGTTTCTCAATGGGACTGATCTGGCTTTTTAATGAAAGCAATCTTATTTGAACAAACTCAAAAATTGGAACTGATAATTACATTTTCATTGTCATTTACATTAAAGCCCAGTGTCAAGCTAATCCCAGATCTGTCCACTTAAATCCACCATGCTTGCAGCTAATGGCTGTGTGTTTGGAAAAGGGGAAGTATAGACCTTTTGCGAAAACCAGGATGTTTTAATAGCAATCTGTGTGATCAGTAATTTCTAAAATCTTTCAAATGAAAGTTTGCTTTAAGAGGTCAAAGATTCCCTATGCAAGAACCAGTTTAAAATTTTAAAATTACATGTATCGGTGTGTGTGGCATGTGCTCATGAGCACCACAGTGCGTATGTGGAGGGCAGCGGACAACTTCCAGGAGTCAGGTCTCCCTTCTACTATGCGGGTCCTGGGGATTAAACTAAGACCCGGACTTGGCAGCCATCTTGATGACCCCATGGCGGCAAGATCCTAAGGTCAAGCTCTGTCAGCACAGCCGCCTGCAGGGCCTGTGGTGCTACCCTCAGTGCATTCCCTCAGAGCGCAAGCATGAAGACGGCTCTATACCTTCTGGATGCATCTTGAGATACAGGCATTAACCATAGTTGTCGAGGTACCAGGGTGAATCGTCAATGAGTGCAACTTTATTGCCACATCATGAACTGGGGAGCCAAGTAAAGGTCCTGAGTAAGGGGAAAGCAGAGTAACATGAACAACACAGCAACAGAATAATGCAACAAAACCACACCCGAAGTTCAAAGAAACACACAACACTGAAACATCTCTAAAACATGGAAGAACCAGGAGGCTAGCAGTGGAACGCTGAGGAGAGGATGCTGCTACGTACAGGAAACCGGCTCAGACTAGAGGATGAGGAAAGAGGAGGATTAAGTAGTCAGGGGGAGAGTGCTCACTTGCTTCCCTTACCCTGGAGGCATGCACTGTGGACTGCATTTTCAATGGCCTCACGGGAGGCCTGTGCTAGGTCTTCACTGACACAGTCAGCATACTCAATCACGGCCATGCCAGCTGCTGCCTCCACTGGCCGGGCTTCCAGTTCTGCGCTCACAAAGTGCCGCTTGTCTCCTAAAGTCCTGTCCAGGGTATCTGAAAAGAAACACAAAGAAATGTGTGAAAAATAAAGAGATGCAGACAATACTAAACTTTTGGCCAAGAAATGAAGAGAGCCAAAGAAAGGTGCCAGGAGCAGACTGCCAAGGGATATAGGTTGCCCTCGCTGAAACTGCCTGCTCCTAAGTCTGAGTCCACTCAGTAAGTCTTTAAGAGTATCAAAAAAATGGCCCAGTGCTAGTGGCGCATGCCTTTAATTCCAGCACTTGGGAGGTAGAGGCAGGTGGATCTCTGTGAGTTCGAGGCCAGCCTGGGCTAGGAAGTAAGTTCCAGAATAGCTAGGGCTACACAGAGAAACCCTGTCACACACACGGGCACGCACACACTAGAATAAATGACCAGAGCTTGAAAAAAAGGGAACACTCAGATCATAAAACATCTAAAGAGTACAAAAAGCTGCTAATGAAAACTATAAAACAACTTCCTCTGCCAATTTTCAATTATTAAATTTCATATATTCTAGCCAGGCGGTGGTGGTGCACTTCTTTAATCCTAGCACTCTGGAGGCAGAGGCAGGCAGATCTCTGTGAGTTCAAGGCCAGCCTGGGCTACAGAGTGAGATCTAGGAAAGGCACCAAAACTAAACAGAGAACCCTGTCTCGAAAAACAAACATACAAAAATTCATATATTCTTTCAGCAACATTTAATACTTCTTTCCCCCAAAACTTTCTTGGAATATAGATAAACAGTTTTCCTTGGTGTTTTGTTTTGTTTTTTAATCTACTTTTTTTTTTCTTGAGACACTGTCTCACTATGTAGCTCTGACTGTCCTGGATCTCACTCTGTAGCCCAGGCTGGCCTCGAACTCACAGAGATCAGCCTGCCTTTGCCTCTGGAGTGCTGGGATTAAAGGCGTGCGCCACCATGCTAGGCTCGACCTTGAGTGCTGGGGACTGAACCCAGAGGCCTTGCTCTACCGCTGAGCTATGTCCACGTTCTTACAGCTCGTTACCAACAGCTGCTACCAGCACTCTACTGAAACAAAACTGCTCCATCTGCGTGAGTAGCAGTGTAATGCAGCGGCTCATATCCCAGGTTCCAAACTAGAAACTGCGCCTTTATGATTCCTTTTGAGCTCACTATTATGAAATATCCAAGAAAGAATACATAAGCTAAAAATAAAATAAACACGGAACCTGGAATTTCTAAAGAAGCAGAACTTGCCGGTACCTACTTTCTGGAGCACTAGTCATCCACAATCATTCCCACGACTGCACGCATCCCTGTGCACATGTGTTCACTTCTCCCACGACTGTCTAGTGTTGTCTGCAGGCATCCCTGTGCACATGTGTTCACTTCTCCCACGACTGTCTAGTGTCCTCGCCTGCACGCATCCCTGTGCACATCTGTTCACTTCTCCCATGAGTGTCTAGTGTCCTCGCCTGCATGCATCCCTTGCACAGCGCTCACTTCTGCCACATCCTTTTCTCCTGGGCTGTTCCCCTCCCAGCCATGCTCCACCTACCAGTAGGCACTTCACACTCCCGTTTCTGGCCTCAGACACTTGTGAATTCACACCATGCCCAGCAGTGTGCAATTGCTGCCCTTCACCTTCTCCCTGGGGTTTAAGGACTCCATATTTGACATGGACATATCTTTCAAGCTGGCAAGTTGGTTCCTGTAATCTTGGGGCCTTTCTTTCCCTTTTTAAAGCATTTATTTTCTCTTTTGTATAGTACCTTACTATGAGACACCCTCGAGGCCTGAGTTGAAACACCTCTCTCTGGAGGCCTTCTGCTTCCTTCAGCTTCCTCAGGGTGCTACCTACTCATGAGTACCCACATGAAATCCTTCTTAAAGTTTCTCGGGCCAAACGGGCTCTGTGAATTTCGGCTCACAAACCTGTATTAGAAGTTACAATTACAAGCTCTGGCACTTGCCCTCTGCCGCTGCTGCCTGCTTTTGTGGAGAAGTGGCCTCCAGTGCCAGGACTAGTCCCCCAGCTGATGGCTGCAGAGGTCACTTACTTTCCCAGATTCTTGGTTCCTCTTCCTTTAAAACTCCAGAGTTTCATGCTAACCAGCCCCGGCATTAATTTAAAGAAGAGTATTACTCATATTTACCTTGATATTTATTGTTGCAGATGTACAATCCAGAAATAGAGCTCCTGTGTTGCTGTATTTACACTTGGCTAATTTTTCAAGTTTCACTGAAATGTGGTCACCCAGACTCAACAAATTTTGGGTGTGCTTACGGGTACTTCATTATCATAAGCATTTCTGGTCCATGCACAGTTCACTTTGGGGTGAATTGTGCTCACTGTTACTTTGCTTAAGGGAACCAAATACAGAAAACCCGAGCACTTACATCAGGACAGAACCATACAAACTGCACTTTCTCTAGAATGCTATCAGCACTCATTTTACAAAATAAATACAATCCACTGACTTCAAATTCTCAGACTCATTTCAGTGGTGAGTACAAAGTGGAACAAGCCATCGACTTCGCTGCCTTATCCTGTCCCAGAGCCACTGGAAGACGCATTTGTCTGATGAGTAGGTAGTAACAGCTCTAGGCCTTCTATGTTTATCAATTTTTTTTTTTAAATTGACACAGTAAAACTGTGGGAGACACTAGAAACTGTGACCCCTTATTTACACAACTAAACACAGAACAAACCCAGAATGTCCAAATGTTTTATTTTTTACCTGTGGCACGAACTGAGTTTAAGATGGTCTCCCGGTATGCCACCTGCAGAGGCCCTAGATAGGTCTCTAGGCCATATTCCCTCTTGATTCGGTCATGGATAATCTCAATATGTAACTCCCCCATACCACACAGGACCGTCTGTTCATAAAAGGGAAAAAATAAAACAAAATACTATATACAGGGGGAAAATTTTTTAAATATTATAAAAAGCGAGTTCTAGGAAAGGCGCAAAACTACACAGAGAAACCCTGTCTCGAAAAACAAAAAACAAACAAAAAAAGTAATGATGTTCACGTATTTAAGTAATTTTCTATAATTACAACTGAATTTGTTTTGAAAACTTTCTGGGGACCCCTATAGGAAAATATTACTGACTTTTCTGGCTAGGATAATAAATCAATTGTAGTGTCCTTTTATGACAGCTTGATTACCGACTGGGTAGGTTAAGTGGCATCAAGATACCTACTCCCTATATCAAATTCTGGCCAATGCAACAGGAGTACAATCCTCGTTCTGGATTATGCTTTTTATCTTCTTTCTTTGTATGCAGTTTGTTTATTATTTATTTGTTCTTCACTACTGTATGTGTGGTATGTGTTATGATATAGAGGAGAAGCATGTGTAGAGGTCGGAGAAGAACTTATTTGGATTCCAGGATCCAATCCAAGTCATGAGGCCTGTGCAGCCAGTGCCTTTACTCACTGAGGCTTCTTCTTGGCCCCAGTTTTTAATATTTCATGTGTATGAATATTTTGCCTGCATGTATGTCTGTACCCACTGGCATGCCTGGTGCCTGCTGAGCCAGAACAGAGCACTGGATTCCCTGGAACTGGAGTTACAGATGGTTGCAAATCACCATGGGGGCTGGGAACTGAATCCAGGTCCTCTAGAAGAGTAGCCAAGGGCCTTTAACCACTGAGCCATCTCTCCAGCCCCGGTTTGCTTTTTTGACAGGGTTTTACTTGTGTGCAGTCCAGGTTCACCTTACACTTGCAGCAATCCTATTCCCTCAGCCTCTCAAGGAGTGGAACCACCGGCATGAGCCACCAAAGACCTGGTAAAACCCTTTTTACCAGGAAGGAGGGTATTTTTGAGCCAGCGTCTTGTTATATAGCCCTGACTATCCAGGAACTCACTTTGTAGACCAGGCTGTCCTAGAACTCAGAGATCCACTTGCCTCTGCCTCTCAAGTGCTAGGATAAAGGGTATGCACCACTATACCCACCTAAAATCCTTTTCTTAATGAAAAAGCAGACAACTGTTTGAAACTATGCTGGAGACAACGCCTTGAGAACGGGGTAAATAACTTCCCTCTAAAACCTCCCAACCACACAGACAGTTCCTAAATGTTGTAGGCAGTGACAACCCCTAGGCTAGTTTGAACATGCATATAACAGAGAAATTGGTTTCTATAAGCATCAGGTAAAAGACACAAGAATTGAACCTTATTTCAAAACTTCACAAAAGCCCATATTATAGAAATTCAAAATTGATGGGGAGTGATATGTGAAATGTAATTATTTTAGAGAATTGAAGAGAATATTTAGAATGACAATATACATAAAGAGAAACTTAAATTATGAATCTGAGCTTTTTCTTTCAGGAGCATAGAGTAGTCAATGTTATATACATATCCTACTTCCTTCCTTCTCTCCCTCCTAGGCTGAGTAATAATATACGTACTTGTCCAGAGTCAGGATCAAGCCTCACTTTCAAACTGGGATCTTCACGTTGAAGGCGTTCCAAGGCATGATCCAAATCTGAGTGATTAAACAACACCTATTGTTATCTTCACTTCATTTCTAGTAAATTAGCAATGAATCTGAAGTGGGGAGTATAGGTTAACAAGCAGGCACACTGATTTAAAAAAGAAAATTTCAAAAAGCCATAAATGCAGAGACTAAAACAAGGTAAGACAAAACTCCAAAGAGGGGTGCTTAAGAGTGAGTGATGCGCTAGCGTCTCCACAGTGAGCTGGGTAAAGCGGCAGCCAGACGCCAGCCAAAGAAGAGAAGCCTTAGGTGAGAAGGAAGACGCCAGGCAGGGGGAGCATGCTCTAACAGGCCATGCCACAAGTTTGGTTTGCACTGGGAAGCCACTGAAGGACTTAAAAAGGGCCAGTGACCTCATCTGCCTCTATTTTGTAAAGACAAATCTGGGAGCTGACTACACACCTACACACACACACACACACACACACACACACACACACACACACACACACGCCTTCATAAACACTGGCTACAGTGATGAGCCAGCAAAGGGAAGATACAATTACATCTGACACTCTGGTGAATTCTCGACTACAGGATGTGAAATGTGCTGTGTGGAGTAGGGCGACAATAAACTTAGCTGATAAATATGCTTGCCTTCTTTATAAAAGGTTTGCGGACTGAAAAGTGCAGCCGAAGAAAAGCGCTGACCCACAGATTAAAAAGCTAACCTTTATCAACTATTCATTCAAATTGTTCTCAGGCATATAAACCAGGCTTTCTAGAGCTGTGCTGTGTAATAGTAGCCATTTTAAGTATCACTGGTCTGAATTAATAGGTACTACAAATGTAAAATGCACACCAGATTTCAAAGACTTAATATAAAAAAATAGTACATTAAAAAGATTTATGTGTATGACTACTTTGATTTCTTGTATGTCTGGGCACCATTCATGCTAATGTCCTTGGAGGCCAGAAGAAGGTGCCAGATTCTCTGGAAATTGAGTTACAGATGGTTGCTAGCCACCATGATCCAGCACTGGATGCTGGGAACCCAACCCAGTCCTCTGCTGGTTGAGCAGAGCTGGTTAAGAGCAGCTGGTACTCTTAACCACTGAGTAATCTCTCTTGATCTCATTAATACTTTTTATATTACTTCATGTTGAAATTATAATAAAAACTAAATATCTCTTATCTGAAATACTTGAGATGAAAAATGTTCAAATTTTATGCATTTCAGATTGGGGATTTTGCTACATCTTTTTTTTTTATGTGTTATGGATGAGTGCCTGCATGTATACATGCACCAATAACTGGCTGGCACCGAGGAAACCAGAGAGCATCAGATCCTTGGAACTTGAGTTACTGGCAGCTGCGAGCAGCTATGTGTGTGCTGGGAACTGAGCTCAGGACCTCTGAAAGAGCAGGTGTTCTTAGCCATGGAGCCATTGCTCCAGCACCTGCCACATCTGCCTTTCATTAAACACTGTTCCTTCAGCAACTGGAAAAGAAAAGACCCAGCTTCTTTCACTACTCAGGGCCTTACATCTGCACTCCGATTTCTTTCATGTGCACTCCAGCTGGGTAGATGAAGAACTGCAGCCCCACCTGGCTAGAGATGTTCTTGCACACTACATCTTAGGAGATGTGGAGGGGAAATAAAGATTGCTCTTGTTCTCCCGTAATCTGTGAGTCCAACTTGTTCTTAAGGGGATTAAAGAAAACTATAAAGTTTGTCCTTAGGTGGTCTTCATAATTGAGAATTCATTCAGAGTCTTATAAAGTGTTGATGTTTGAGCTGAGACCTAAAGAGTTTTAAAGACAGACAAGTTCAGCGGAAACCGTTACAGTGTAAGACAAGTTCAGGGGAAACCGTTACAATGTAAGCAAGACTAGGTGAAAGAAGAGAAACCACAATGCAAAATGGCGAGCCATCTTCAGGGAATCAGAACTGGCTGATACTCTAGATGTAAAGAAGTGAATTGGTTACAGTTCATGTCCTAACTAATCTAACACACTAGGAGGGCTGGGCAGGGTAGGGTCAATCGCCTGGACTCCCATAAAAAGCATTACAAGGCCAGTGGTGGTGGTGAACGCCTTTAGGCTGAGGCAGGTGGATCTCTGTGAGTTTGAGGCCAGCCTGGTCTACAGAATGAGTTCCAGGATAGCCAGGGCTACACAGAGAAACCCTGTCTTGAAAAAAACAAAAACAAAAAAACCAACACAACAACAAAGACACAAACAGACGCATTACAAGAATGAGAAGAATATGAAAGTAGAAAGATGGCTAAGATACACATGGAGTTTGTAAAAATCAAAGCGACTCAGGTAAAACCCCAGACCAAACCACAAGAAATGCTGACCAGCAAGGGCAAGTAAAACGTAACTCTACCACACGGGACGTCTGCTGAGGACTCACTGTGACGACCTCCTACAGTACAGACACCAGTGGACTGACACACAGACACTGTCCGTACCTGGCTGCTTAGCCACTGACGGTGGTTCTATGGTGCAGAAGAAAACAGGTTCTGGGATCTCCACCCCAGCCAGCAGCAGACTCTCCGCTTCACTGCTTCTCCCGTGCCTCTTTTCTCCTCTTCCTGCTCGACGGGCCGCAGCTAAGGCGCTGGACTTGGAGGAGACGATGGTGTCTCCAGTGGCAGTCTGTAAGCAAACGGGACAGCTTCCTGGCTAGCATTCATCTTCCACCCAAAACCACAAGACAAAACCATAGTGAAGCACATTCTTCTCATTCAACTAAAGAGAAATAAATTCACAAATCTTACAACTTTACATCAGCAAAGCTCATTTACCTTGTGTAAGAACTCTATCTAAAATGTCATTGTAATAAATTCTAACAAATAATCATATATATATAATATATATATAATAATATATATTTATATATATATATAAAATACCTACTGCACCATCGTGGCAAGGCAGGTTCAGTAAAAGTTATGAAGTATTTTAACACAGTTAAGAATTTCTTTCTATTTTACAGGAAATCCTCCATGAACTCGAATATCCAACTAAGCAGAACACACACAGAGAGACACCAAGTAAAAGCTCCATGGGGATAAAGCAGTATTTTAAATCAACTTAAGATGCATTCATAAGTAGTATGGACTATCAAGGCTGTGCTGGTTTCCTTCAGTAGACTACTCTCCAAATGTCTGTAGTGTTCCTTCAAATATGCACAAGGAGCAGGTCCTGCCTTTAGAAAGACAGAAGACAAATTAATAATGCCACCAGGTTCAGCCAGGCATGGCAGCACACACTTTTAATCCCAGCACTCGGGAGGCAGAGGCAGGCAGATAACTGATTTCGAGGCTAGCCTGGTCTAGGGAGAAAGTTCCAGGACAGTCATGGCTGCACAAAGAAATCCTTTCTCCAAAATACCCCAGGTAAAAAATTCAGACCATGAAAGTTTTCTCCTAAACATTTCTGAAACCTGCAGTTATTCATGAAGAGTTAAAAAGGTTAGAGCAACAATTTTTATCCCAATATGAGATATGCCAAAGTTTAATAGAAAACTACATTTGACTATCTAAATTAAAAGAAAGTCCTGAGTTTTAACCCACCCAAACCAGATGTGGCTCCAAGTAGATCCTTCCATTCACTCTATAAATATCTAGGCTGTACCTGCTGTGTGCAAGCACTGATGAGCTGTAGACTGAAAAACCAACTGGGAACAAAAGAAACCCAAACCCTGGCCCTTAAAGAGCCCTCGATAGCAAAATAGTCTTTCATCATTACCTGATCAGTGGTAAGGTTAGATCAAACTTTCTGCCATGATCAACACAGGTAAACACTTATCAAGCATGGCGGTGGAGAGTTTGAGACCAGCCATGGCTAGAGAGCAAGTTCAAGGCAAGCCTGGGCAACTTAGTGACAGAGAAAGAGAGGACCCCCGACTCCCCCATATATAAATAGGCAAAGATTCCATGTGAATAAAACAGTATTTTAAATAAACTTGACACATATATTTCAACAAGTAGTAGACTTTACTTGGAGTTGAACTTCATTTGACTATAATCCATCCTGTCTGTGGGTTTCTCTTAATCTATTTTTCTTTCTAGCAAATGTATGACATTCAACCATATTGATGGATATGCTATCATATTCATATAATAGACATTATGTGATTTGTGAATATTTTGCTATTACAAACTATTTATAAATCACATTGACATGATTTGCTTTGGAACCACGTGGTCACTCACTTGTTTAAGACCAACTGTCAGAGCGATGTTACCGGCCGTCAGGGAAGGGATTTCTACGTGTTGGTCAGCAAATGGCAGGAGCAGACGACTCATTCTCTCCCTATAGAAACAACCGTGATTTAGATCAGTAAAGTACTTTTAAATCAATGAGTGCAGTTTTAGGAAACAACCCAAGCTCCCCTTACGTGCAGTTCCTGTTAATGTTATGGATGGCCAACTGGGGTGTCAGCGTGCCCGAGTAAATGCGCAGGAAAACCAGGGGTCCTCGCTGTTTGTCATGCAGCACTTTAAACGCCAGTGCACACAAGTCACCCTTATACCACTGCCTGCAAGACAAAGGAGGTATTAGAGGCCCCCAGCCGTGTGCACAGGCCGTCCAGGTGCTCCCGCAGACCACATACTTCTGTGGTAGAGCTAACCAGGCCCAGGAAGTAATGCCCCTACAGCCCTCTCTTCCATCCCTGACAAAATACTTAATGGAGGTCTTTCCAATAAATCTTCAAAACTAAAATGAAAAATGATGGGTTCTCTTTCAAGTACTGCCATATTTGCAAACATCTTCACTGCACACACTCTCTCCTTGAAAAGCATATCTTCGAAGGTCACAAAACCAAGGAATCTACAGGATAAATGAACATTCTTTCTAACCATTGCTGACAGGCTCTCACTTCACTCCGTGTCTAGCTATCAATACTATCAATCTCCAGTAGAAACTGGGACTTGTTTACAGAGATGGTATTCTTTAAGAAATGCAAAAGTTTGAGTTTTCCTGAAATTGACAGATTTTCTGCATAGGTGCATTTTTCTGAGCAAAGATAAATGGTATTTCCATCAGTCTCAACGAAGTCTATGACTCAGAGTAAATTAAGCACTTCTAACAATTTCTAGCGTTTCTCTAATCTCAGTCCTAGTTTGTCTGAATTTAACATTGAAGGTATAAATACGGAAACTTTCTACATGCCAGCACTGGTCCTTAGGCTTAATAAATAGTGACTCACTGGATTTTTCCAAGTCATAAGAGATGGCTTCTATCACCTACACTTCATTGATGCAGAGGTTAAGTAACCTGGATTCGCTGGGACAAGGCTACGTGGCATGAAGCCAGGCCTACACCCACTTCACATGATGCCTTTCCAATTTAGAGATGTGAAAAACGATCACTGTCCTTGTTAACACAAAACCCATTTCTCTGCTCTTCTGCTTAACGCTTCTTCCGATGTTAGAGATCTACTATGCAAGTACAGAGCCAGCCAGCACGAAGAAAACAACAGCCTTTCTCTATAGCCACAGAATGGTTTACCACAGGAAAATCCTGAAATTTAGATGAATACAACCATATCTACTAAGAGTAACAACCTTAAACAAAAACAAAAAACAAACAAACAAAAACCCAGCAGAGATAGCAGAACCAACATACACAGGAAAAAACCACCAGAATGTTTTACCACAGGAAAATCCTGAAATTTAGATGAATACAACCATATCTAGTAATGAGTAACAACCTTAAACAAAAACAAAAAACAAACAAAAACCCATCGGAGATAGCAGAACCAACATACACAGGAAAAAGCACCTTCGTAGTTCTACCTACAACTCTGACAGGTTTTAAAGGAGGGACAAAACGCCTTTTTCAAGTGACAGTTGCTACGGCTCTATGTCATTACAGGGACAGTCTCCACCACTGTTTTGTGATGGCCCCTTCAAATGGCTGCAGCCGTGAGACTTCAGTGTATTTGGTCATACTTACAGAAACCCATACTCGCGCTCTTCCGGGGACGGCAAGTACATAGTAACGGCGTCCAGCAAGGGCTGAACGCCCTTGTTTTTCAAGGCACTCCCGCACAGCACGGGCACCGCGGCCTGAGCCAGCGTCACTCTGTGGATTGCAGTCTGTAGCTAAAGGCAGACACAGAAAATGAACATGGATCTGGGCACAGTACACAAGTCCCGGTCGGAATCTCTCAGGCAGAGGCTTTAGTTCAGTCTCAGTCCCTGAACGCCCGTATAAAACAGCACTCTTCCCCACCCCTCCATCATTCTGTACGGCCTTATTTATTTATTTTTGTTATTATATCATTAGTCATTACTCAGCATATTGGATGTCTGGTGTCTCTTGTTCACTAGAATAAGTCTTTTATGAGCATTACAATGTGGCTTCTGAACACACAGCAAACTTCAGAAGATAGAAAAGTTTAAGGTATAATGGATGCTTGAAAATACTGAAAAGGGGTTGCATGCACTGGGGCTGATCTCTGCACTGCGGCCAGTTGTGGTTTTCTGCAGCCGTCTGTTCCTGCAAAGAGGAGCTTCTGTGCTGCATGATGGGAGCCACACTTAACCTGTGGGCATTAGGACGAGGTCTAGAATACAGTTAGGAATTCTGCTGGCCTGGAAGTGGCGGGAGGTACTCCTTCTCTAGGAGTCATGACCTCACTAGCCCCAGGAGGTGTCTAGGTTTCCAGTACCAGGGATAACCACCCCTTACTGAGTGGGTCTCAGGCCCAATTAGAGAGCTACTGAAATGAGAAAATTGACTGACCCCGACTCTATGTACAGAAAAATGACTCAGCTTCTAACTTTGTAGTGTATCCGGAGGCAGCATGCTGCTGGCATTAGGTACTTACATACATGAGCAGTGACTTCCATTTTTTTTCTTTTTGTTTCTCAAGACAGGGCTTCTCTGTGTAGCCCTGGCTATCCTGGAACTTGCTCTCACAAAGATTTGCCTGCATCTGCCTCCCAAGTGCTGGGATTAAAAGGTGTGCACCACTGCTGCCCAGCATAAGCCACCATTTTTAATAGTGTAAAAAGTTAACACACACATACGCTGTGGAATAGTCCGTTACACTGTGTGAATATATGTCACTGTGATTGGTTTAATAAAGAGGCTGACTGGCCAACAGCTGAACAGAACAAGGTTAGGCAGGAAAGCCAGACTAGGAGAATGCTGGAAGAAAGGCGGAGCCTGGAGTCTCTAGCCACATGCAGAATGAGCGAAACATACAAAATGGGATAAAGGTAAAAGTCAAGAGCCTCAGGGCAGCACACAGATTAATAGAAATGGGTTTAGTTGTAAGAGCTAGTTAGTAACAAGCCTGAGCTATCAGCTGGGCATTTGTAATGACTATTAAGCCCTTTTCGGGTTATTTTTGAGCCAGCTGTTGGGACAGGAAAACTCCGCTTACATACATATACACACACTCCAAAGACAGAAAAATGAAACCATATTCACTTAGTAAAATTTTGTCTAAATGAGTGAATAACACATTACCTTTTCAGCTGGCACCAAATCAAAATTTTCACTAAATTCTCCTAAAACCAAGTCAGCAAATTCATCATCCAAATCTGCAACCTGTAAAGAAAGACAAACTTGCATAGCTTGTATTTAGTTTCATCCTTAGCTATTAACTTTACAAGTATGCACCAGTGAGATCTTTCAAGGCCGCTACATATCCTGCATGCGACACACAGGCCAAACAACTCTTCATACCTTTTGAAAACACAGTCTGATTTTTGTTTTTTCTTGTTTTTGTTTTCCAAAGAAAAGAAAACTGGAAATTGAAAGCGTGTGGTGAATTTCCTAAAGTCACAGTCAGAGCTGGACTCAATCACAGGTTATCTACTCAGTGCCGCAAGAAGAGATAAAATGCCTAATGCATAACAAATGATATTCATACAAAGGACTGATAGTTTGAGGATAAATTAGGGTACTTTCTGTTCATAACATGTATCAACCTGTACTCCTGTAATATTATAAATGTATAATGATGACAAGATTTCCCATGTTTCCCAAACTGAAAGACCTAATCTGATTACCGTACTGACTGAAGTAAGACATTTCACTTGCTGGTTGCTGGCATCACTTCAATAACACAAATGTAATTACCTAGTTTGTGCTTCTCATAACTATCTGCCTCAAAGAAAGTAATAATACAGCTGACAGCAAACTAATAAAACAGGCTGGGCAGAGCGGCACACACCTGCAATGCCAGCATTTCGGGGCTGAGGCAGGTGGATTGCAAGTTTCAGGACAATCTGGGCTAGAAAGGGACACACTGTCACAAAACCCAAAAATAAATCATGATCATAATCCTAAAACAGTTTCAATTGTGGGTGATAGTGCAAAGGAGAAAAACATTCAAAAAACAAACTGTAAGCACAGTAGACACAGAGAGATAAGCCTAACTGGCCTGGAAAGCAGTGACGTTAAACATGAGGTTAAGGCCAGCTTCTGCAACTGGACTCTAGAAACGTCCTACAGTCCAGCCTGTGCAGACTTCACTCAGGTTTCATCGCATCTGTTAGTAACTCATGGACTAGTTAATACTAGTGCCTTCCTGTGGGGAGCCACACCAACCCAACTTTCTCAGAGACCCTGACGAAAGGACAAAGGGAACTTAGTTCTGTGTCCTTGTCCACAAGTGGACTTGGCAAGGCCAGTCTGATGCTAAAGCCAGCGCCTCAGAGGAGTCAAGGTTGCAGCTTCTGGGGACCTGACTCTTTCCCCTGGGCTGTGGTTATCAGTCCTAAGGCAGCTGTGCCTGAGGTACCCTGTGTTCTCTTTGCCAACATTGTCTGACTTAGCTCTCTGCTGACATTGCCCATTTTTCACCCTGCACATAGCATATAAAATGCTGTACTTCTTAATAAACTTGTGTAGCATAAGACAAAATTTGTGCAAGACCTCCCAGGCCAGTTTTTATCTTCTCTCAGTTTCATATACCCTGGCACCACCCCATCAGGACCTTGTCACTGAAGAACAACCTGCTGGTCCAGGTCACTTTCCTCTTAGGGCTGTAGTGAGGATCAATAGCCTATTCTAATCAGACTTTCAGAACATACAGTAAGTGCCCAAAAGTATTTGCTATTATTATCCTTATTACTTTTCACCTCTAAAGATGTCCTAAGACACAGAAAGCTGATTCTAGCTCACACTTAGGGTCTCAATTTAGATAAATTTAACGGTGTTCAAGTTTTACCATTCAAGCCTCTTTAAAGTGGTTTGCCATCATAATTGTTTTTAGGTATAGCTCAGGAGTATTAAGTTCATTTCTATTAGTGTTATACAATCTCCTTAATGCTTCAACTTGCAAACAGAAAGCCTAAACAACTCCCCATCTTCCCATCCCGAGCCTCTGGGAACCACCGTTCTACTTTCTGTCTCTGAATTTCCTCACAAAGTAGGGCATTAGTAGCTGGTGTACTTCACTGAGCACAATGGCCTCAGGGTTATTAATGTTGCCCTTTATGTCAGAACTCCCTCCCTTTTAAGGGAGAGTAACAGTCCACATTTTGTTGAGCTACTCATCTGTTAATGGCCACTTGAGTTGTTTCTGCTTTTTGCCTACTGTGAATGAGGCTACTAGGAATAGGAGTGGTTTCAAGACACTGCTTTAATTCCTTGGGGTACAGACCCCAGATGGAATGTTTGGAGGAGCCTCCATTTGATATTTCCTGCTGTGGAATAATGCTCTTGTGTACTGTAAAGATAAGTCACTTGAACTGGTTTAATAAGATGC
Organism: Peromyscus maniculatus bairdii; assembly: GCF_049852395.1. Taxonomy (NCBI): domain Eukaryota; kingdom Metazoa; phylum Chordata; class Mammalia; order Rodentia; family Cricetidae; genus Peromyscus; species Peromyscus maniculatus. Next base: position 75,950,581 of record NC_134866.1, on the reverse strand, counting down.
TGATTGGCCAGTAGACAGGCAGGAAATACAGGCAGGGCAACCAAACTAAGAATGCTGGGAAAAGGCAAGGGCAGAGTCAGGAGTTGCCAGCCAGATACAGAGGAAGCAAGGTGAGAACGCTGTACTGAGAAAAGGTACCAAGCCACATGGCTAAGCATAGATAAGAATTATGGGTTAATTTAAGTGTAAGAGCTGGTTAGTAATAAGCCTGAGCTAATGGCCGAGCATTTATAATTAATATAAGCCTCTGTGTGGTAATTTGGAAGTGGCTACCAGGTATTTGGGAGTTGCTGGAGGGACAGAAACTTCCACTTATGATTTCTCATATGGTTTTCTTCTTTTTTTTTTCTTTTTTGTTTAAGGATGTATTTATGTTTATTTTATGTGTATGAGCATTTTGTCTGCATGTATGTATGTGCACCACATGTGTGCCTGGTGCTTGCACAGATCAGAAAAGTGTCAGATACTCTGGAACTGGAGTTACAGAAAGTTGTTAGCTGTCGTGTGCATGCTGGGAATAGAACCTGGGTCCTCTTCAAGAACAATAAGTGCTCTTAACTGTTGCCATCTCTCCAGTCCCTCCTATATGGTTTTCTATTGTAACTGTATCACTGAATTCCCACTGCAGTACCCAAGGATTACATCTGTTCTACACTCACCAACACATATGTGTGCATTTTTTCTTTTATTGGGGCTAATATACCTGAAGTGGTATTATTCTCTAAATTTTATCCACATTCATACATTCAAACATACACCCACACACATATAATCAGCATCTGTTATTAGCTACTGATACCTAATTTTCTTTATGTACATCATACACTATCATGTCCTAGTAAAAGCCAATATGTGCGATTGTGTTTTGGCTATCCAACTGGATTGTAAGATCCTTCTTTATGCCTATAACTGTTCAGTATTAAAACTGCACATGCGCATACACATACACACACTGAAAAAGGAACCAATTATGCGTCCAATTCATGATCAATGTCAGTTCTACTTCTGCTCTTTTTATGCCTTTCTAATCTAGGGAAGCAGTCTAGCAGGGAGGCAGGGTGACATATGCCTTTGATCCCAGTACTTGGGAGGCTGAAGCAGGCAGATCTGTGAGCTCAGGGCTGCCTGGTCTACAAGGCAAGTTCCAGGCCAGACACGACTACATTTTTTAAAAAAGAAGGAGGAGAAAGAGAAGGAGAAGAAGGATAGAGGAGGAAGAAGGAGGAGGAGGGGGAGGAGGAGGAGAAGGATAAAGAGGAGGAAGAAGGAGGAGGAGAGAGAAGATGAGGAGGGGGAAGAAGAGAAGGAGGAGGAGAGGAAATGTAGCAAAGTGGGTAGCAGTTTGAGCTCTGATCTGATACTGACCTGAGTTCAGATCCCAGCTCTGCCCTTTATTAGCTGTAATGTTTTAAACACTAAACTCTGACTCCTTATCTGTAAAGTGGGGATGATACAAGCTGTGAGAACAAGCGTGCATGTAAAGCACTTAACCAGCCTAACAACCACAATCCAGTAACAGTCATTATGTTCATTATAAAGTCAATGAATACTATAAGTTATAATGGCAAATAATTTCTCTAAAAATACCTACTTATACAAGGCAAATGTGAGAAAATGCTGCCAGAATCTGTGTGGACTGAGCAGGTATGGCAGCACACACTTGCCACCCCTGTACTCCAGAGCATGAGGCACTAGGATGGCATGTTCCAGGCAAGTCGGGCAGCACAGTCAAGACTGTCTTAAAAAGCTTTTTTTTTCCACTTGGACTAATTCAATTTTGAAGTGAAAAAATTAATGGTTCAAAAGCTTTACTGTAAGATTCAAGAAGCCTAACATATGTATTACTTATTGCCACAAATATTGATATAGTGTAAATATTAGAGCATTAGCAATCTTGTCATGTTCTATTAAAGTTTTTAGAGTCAATGCAGACCTAACTCTAATAAATTGATGGCTTTCATTTTTTCTAAGCATTTGACATCTGGCAGAGGAGAAGACAGGCAGGTTCCTTGATGCAGAGATTCTGTTGTTGAGATTTCAGGAAAATTTTCCACATTGCACAGGAGGCATAATATGGTTTTTCTGTTTGTCTTTGTTCTTTGAGACAGGTCACTATAGTTCCAGGTTGGCCTGGAACTCACTATGTAGCCTGCACTAGCCTTAAACTCACATCAATCCTTCTGCCTCAATCTCTAAAGTACTAGGACTCCTATAATAACATATCAGAATACCACACAACACTGAAAATAATACACACACATACCAACAGTGATCAGTCTCCATCAAAATACAAAATAAGATACAAACAATACTGCTTCACTTATAAGGACAGAATATGCAAACTAATGCTAAGATTAACATGATATGTTGGAGTATAGGGAGCATAGCTCAGTGATAAAGCACATGTTTAGCATCTGTCTACCAAGTCCTAGGTTCAACTCTGAGCACACACACAATAAAATCAAACTAGGACTAGAGAGATGACTCAGCAGTTAACAGTACTTGTTGCTCTTGCAGAGGACCTGGGTTCATATCAGCACCCACATGGCGGCCAATAACCATCTGTAACTAGTTCCACAGGATCCCAATGCCTTCTTTTGACCTCCCTGGACACTAGGCATACATATAGTAAACACAAATATATGCAGGAAAAACACTCATACACATACAAATAAATGAATAAATAAATCTTAAAAGGAAAAAACTCAACTACAAAGAATGTATAGCTAAATAGAAAACAGGATGGACAGATAAACAGAAAACAGAACACATAGATAAACAGCAAACAGGCAGTTACTATTTCACTTGTTTGTGGGTAGTAGACACATTGGTGTTCATTTTCACTCACTACATTTTACATATTACATATGTAATTTTATATAAAATTTCATAATAAATCTGTCAAAAAGTTCCTGAACACTTACAGAATTTTAAAATAAAGTATTTACTTGTTCAATCAGGGCGTTCCTTGCTTCAATAGTCTCCTTCAGCAATTCCGGATCACTTGCTTCCAAGAGGGGTTTTCTCTCAAAGTCTTTTCCATCATCAGAGTTAGAATTCCAAAGAAGTTTTTCTTTGTTTACTACATCCACCAATCCTTTGAAGGTTTTGGCTTCACCAATTGGCAGCTGTAAGTCAGAGCATGCTTATATTGTTAAATGATACAAATGTAGAAGCCCACCGGCGACAAAACCTACCATTATACCATTTCCCTCAAATCTTAACTGTTTCAACCAAAATCTTTAGCTGTACTTACTTAAGGTTTGAGTTTGCTTCAAGAGTGTGTATGCCACAATAAATTGATGGGGAAATAGCAGAATGGAATATCAATTAACCAATTACCTGCAGAATCAGAGGCTTCGCCTTTAACTTCTCCCTGATGCTTTCAACCGCATAGTTAAAACTAAAAAGAGCGAGGTCACCCGTTAGAAACACAGTAAAAGCCTCTCAAAACAGGCTTAAGGATGTTCTCTAACATAGCACTTTATTCTCTGTAATGCTCACTCTGTTCGTTTCCAACAGGGCAGTATCTTAAACAAACCTGATAATTCAGGCATTGCCCTCCTTATCACTACAGACACTTAAGTCAGTCAATGAGTACTTTTACGGACTACAAGAGATTCCAAGTGGGAAAGGTTCAAAGTTAGTAAATGTTACAGGTTGCTGTGCCATTAGTAATCAAGGGTACTTTAAACAGAGTTGCCAAAGAAGCCACATAACTACAAAACTACACAACTGTGGTCTTGGGGAATGACAGTCTAACTTTTACCACTGACCAAGATGTCTTCCTACATTTCCTCCATAACCCTTAACATTCTCAACTCATTCCTGTTCACATTTCATCAACTCCTTCATAAATTTTTGATTCTCTGTGTTGCCAGAACAATGTATCTATAAATGAGCCTTGATGCAGTCACTGCATCTCAGTGTCAATCATTTTCTGCTTTACATTCAGGACATTCTCCTTCCCACTTCCCTTTTGCTGAGCTTAATACCCACTAACTAAAGAAAATCAGAAGACACAGAAAGACCCCGTTCTCTGAGTTAACCATAAGAAACAACCCTACCCTCTAACTGTAGCAACTAGGAGGTCACAGCAGCCTTCAGGAGCAAAGGGGGATGCTGCAGAGCTCCAAAGAGAATCAGCGGCAACAGCAAGACTGCACCCCATCAGGATTCTACAAAATGTGCTACATAGACCCGCACGGCTCACCACGCAGCAGATCTCAACAACAACTGCTTTGAAAATTAGACTTTTAATTCCATAAAATAATTATACTTTATAACTGTATATCTATATTATATATAGATAGATAGATATCTAAAGCATATAATTATACTTTAGAATTGCTTTTTCTAAACTTCAGCTATACGCCATGACTTCTTGCTTTGCTTTCTAACCTTAAAGCCTAGGAAGCACTCACTGTTCACACACCTTGCTCCTGTTTTGTCCATCTTGTTTAAAAAACAGATCCTGGGTATCTTGTGTTTGTCAGCTTGCTTCCACACGGTCAGAGTCTGTGCCTAGAGCAAAAATTGGAGAAAGTGCTGTGGCTGTTGTGAGACATGGGTGAACAGACCCATGAATCTGTGGTAATGTGGAGTTGGGCCTGATGCTGGCAGAGTCAGAACCTCTGCCGTCTATTTCCAGGGACCTTTTTTGCTCCCTGGAGAACACAATAGAGAATATGATGAAGAGATTGGAAGATACTTCATGTTGCTTGAGAACAGTGCTTCTTTTTAGGTGAACTAGGCTCCCACACAAAGTGATTTAAAATCCAGAGGATACCCAGAGCTCTCAAAAGGGAATTTTTTTTTTTTTTTGGTTTTTCAAGACAGGGTTTCTCTGTGTAGCTTTGCGCCTTTCCTGGAGCTCACTTGGTAGCCCAGGCTGGCCTCGAACTCACAGAGATCCGCCTGCCTCTGCCTCCCGAGTGCTGGGATTAAAGGCGTGCGCCACCAACGCCCGGCACAAAAGGGAATTTAAATCACAACCAGAAGACCTACTTTTTGTTTCCCGTCATTTTTCCCAGTCTGTAATAATGAACTAATTTGTTTTAATTACTATTTTTTTAAATAGGTCTCAAAAGCCTAGGCAGGCCTAGAACTTGCTACATAACAAGGCTGACCCTGAACTCCCGATCCTTCTGCGTGACCTCCAAGTGCTGAGAGTACAGGCAGGTGCCACCACATCTGCTGATGTCAGCTTTTCATATGAAAAAGGGGATTTTTGCCTTGAGGAATAAGTAAGAATTAAAGCACTATTATGATAAAAATCACATATTTCACTGAAATATTTGAATGTTCATGTGAACCAATAACATGTGAGGGATAGACTACTACATATATTAATAAGTAATTCATATATGCTTTTTGTATAATTGATTTCATTCCTACACACATTAAGTTTATATATAGAGTCTGATTCTATTAAATTATCTGTACCTCATGAAGTCCTAAGGCCTGAGAAGCATGAAAAGTCTATGAAATGTTCAGCTGTTTATTTGTTTAGGTAAAATTTATACACAACAAAATCCATAGACTAAGCATATAGATAGAGTTTTGATCAGCAACAGACCTTGTGTAACTACTACTCAAATCAATCCATGCTGTTACTCTGGGAAATTTTCTCCTATCTCTCCGGCCCTCTGTGATAAACCAGTTCTGATCCATCAGCACAGGTACATTTCTATTCATGAGTTTCATATAACTTAGTATGGCTTCTGATTTACCCACCTTATCCCTTTACGCAGACAGATCAACTTCTCGATCAATCAGGGGATGCGCACCTAGGTAACTGCTGGCTTGGGGGCTGCTATTGTGTCTACCCACTGTAAACATTCTGAACAACTCTCAGTGAAAGATAAGGAAGTATTGGTGGATTTTGTTTATTTGTTTGTTTGTTTTTTGAGATAGGATTTAACAAGTCTCTGGTGAAAGATAAGGAAGTATTGGTTTGTTTGTTTAGTTATTTATTCATTGGTTTTTTTGACACAGGGTTTCTCTGGGTAGCCCCGGCTGTCTTGGAACTCGGCTCTGTAGACCAGGCTGGCCTCAAACTCACCTGCCTCTGGTCCTGAGTACTGGGATTAAAGGCTGGGGTGCCACCACCGCCCAGGTGAATTATTGGGTTTTAGTGTAGGTGCATATGTAACTTTATAAGAAACTGACCAAACAGCCTTCTAGAGGCAGTGTATTGCCTGACTGTCCTATCAACAACTGTGAGCGCCAGCTGAACACCCCTCATCAATATTTGCTATTGCTCTTTTGAGTCTGAGTCACCCTTCCGAGTACAGAATGGTACCTTCTGTTGATACCTCCTTCTCAAAAGCGCTGCATGGGGACATAAGTGGATATGGCTGGGTCACAACGGTAAGTTGGAGACATGGTGATAACTGTATTTATTTCCAAATAAGGATCTTCTCCTAAATAACCAATTCTAATGATCACATTCAGGAAATTTTAAGCTTCACATATATTTTCACATAGTATATAATTCAGATTTCTGTTTTCCTCAATGATATCTTCTAATTTATTTTAAATATAGGATCCAACCAAGGATTTAAAAAATAGATTCAGTTCTCATGATTCTTTAAAATTCTTTTATCTAGAACTAGAGTTCTATCAAACTCTCTGTGAGTGTGAGCCTAGCTTCATCTATATAGCAAGTTCCAGACCAGCCATGATACATAATGAGACCCAATTTGAGACAAAGTAAAGCAAAACGAAACAAAACAAAAATGAAAACAGTGTAATTCATTCTACTAGCAATAAGCTCTATTAACAAATCCATTTTCAGAATTTTCTCAAGGACTTCAGTGCACACCTGCGTGTCTGAGGGAGAAGGCAGAAATGCTGCACCTGAACCTAGGCCCCCAGACAAGGCAGCAAGGCACTCTAGAAACAAACTACCACCCCCCCGGGGGGTCGTTACATTAACTGTGAGGAGACAAGTATTCATGTGTCGGCACTGGCACATGGGCTGCGTCACCTCCACTGTCTTTTACGGTCGCTTCTATGGCCAACAGTCTATGAGGGCCTCCCTTGGGAGGGAGAGGTAGTTTTGCTGACTGCTCTAGAAAATACACTGTCTGTCTGTCCTCCAGAGCAACATGGAGGAATGCTAACTGCACATTGTAAAATATTTCCATTCCTCTTAGCCTGTCACATGACCAGCTGGCCCTGACTTCTTTCATGCCACTCTCTAGACTAGGACTTGAGGGGAATGTTGACTCAGTGGTTACTACATGTAGACTAATAAAGTCCCCTGATTCTCACCGGTGGTTACTACATGTAAACTAATAAAGTCCCGATTCTCACCGGTGGTTACTACATGTAAACTAATAAAGTCCCGATTCTCACCGGTGGTTACTACATGTAAACTAATAAAGTCCCCTGATTCTCACCGGTGGTTACTACATGTAAACTAATAAAGTCCCCTGATTCTCACCGGTGGTTACTACATGTAAACTAATAAAGTCCCCTGATTCTCACCCAGTGACTTTGTAACTTCTGACAGAATCCACGAAACTAACGCAGAGGAACTTGTTAGTTTAAAATCAACAGAATTCCAGGCTCCTCACAGTCCCCAACATCAACCTTCATATTTTCTAGAAGAAACCAACTTTCTTTGCATTGTGAAAAACCTGAGATCACATTTCATTACTAAATTCCAACTTCCTTTAACCACAACCTGATTTATGTGGATTTCCCAAACAAAGGGGTTTAGTTAACCAATTCTGATACGGTCTACAATTTTAACCGATCCCACTGTGGTCCTCCACCGGGCCCGGCTTCACTCTGGCACGGCTTTACCTCTACACCAGCGGAGGCATCAAAGACAGCCACTGCGCCGTCCAACACTCGCAAGCAGCGCTCAACTTCCAGGGTAAAGTCCACGTGACCTAAGAAAACATAAGAAGTACTTAAAATCCTCAAAATCCAAACAGTCCCATGGGTCAGCAGTGTCACTCGTGAGTGCATACACAAAAGAAGGTGAAAGCCTGAAAGAAGTGCCTCAAGAAGCTATTTGTACACCCACCCACATTCATAGTGAACAAACAAAACATGGTGCAGACAGTGGCCTCCGCACACCACGGTTCTGAATCTGGAGATGCAGCTATGGGCTGAGAAGACTCAGGGAAGAACGGTGTCTGTTCTAAACATGGACAGACGTTTTTCACGTCACTTTTCTCTGAACAACATGAAATAACAACTATTTACAAAACTTATATTTGGTGCTGTAGGCATACAAGAGGATGTATATGGGTTATATGGAAATATTACACCATTCTACAAGTGATTTAAGCATCTACAAATTTTGATATCTACATGGGATCCTAAAATCAATTCCTCATGTATACTGAGACAAGTACAGACACATGGAATATCATACAGCCTTCAGAGGAAAGAATTCATGTTACATGAGGACTTTATACTAATAGAAATGAATTAGCCAATCACAAAAGGATAAATACAGTGTGACTCCACTTACAGGAGGAGGTGTCTAGAGCAGTCATGTGAACAGATGTAGAAAGCAGGATGGTGGGGCCGGGACAAAGGACAGCAGCTGTTTACTAAGTACAGAGTTCCAGTTCTAGAAGATGAAACACTCTAGAGAGCTGGTTCACAGTGACATGAATATAATAAATGTGATGGAGCTGTACACTTAAAAATGGCTAAGATAGGAAATTTAATGTTTTTGACCGTGATTAAAAAAACAAAAACCAGAAAAACAGCCTCAGTGACACAGCAGCATCTCCGCCTGGTGAAGCTGCATCATACCTGGTGTGTCAATCAGGTTGACCCTGTACCCTTTCCAGTCAAATGTCACAGCTGCTGACTGGATGGTGATGCCTCTTTCTCGTTCTTGAGCCATAAAATCCGTCACTGTGTCTCCATCATCGACATCTAATCAGGAAAAATAGGCCACAGGTTAGTTCAAAACAAGTGCATCTTACTGGTTCTCAGCATCTGCCCAAAATACTCAGTTACGTACCTAGAGTCCTTTATTTTCTCTATATAAAATGCTCATAGGAGAAAAAGCTTTTTCAGGATTAGTAATTCTGTCATGAAAGTTTCTTTTTTAAAAAATTCTAAGGGTGGCAGTGGCACATGCCTTTAATCCCAGCACTCCAGAGGCAGAGCTAGGTGGATCTCTGTGAGTTCAAGGCCAGCCTGGTCTATAGAGTGAGAGCCGGGACAGGCACCCAAACTACACGGAGAAACCCTGTCTCTAAAAACCAAAAACAAACAAACAAACAAACAAACAAAAATCTATTATCCCACACACTTTCATTTTAGCCCTAGCTTGATATTTCTTGCTCCCTCTGTGGCCCACACCCCTTGCTAGGGGGTAGAGTAGCTCAGTGGAGCCCACTGATTAAACTCCCTCCTTACTTCACTCCTGTTCCTACCATCCTGATGATCTGGTCTGCACAGTAAAGCTAACCTACCAGCATTACCCTTACACGCTGTTACCAGGACAAAAAGAAGCAGGATATAAAATCTAGTCCAGTTTGATAATGCCAAGTAGCAGCCACATGGCATGAGGAACAGAAAACATCCTTCCCAAGTTAAGTTACCCTTTACAAGGACTCTCACTGCGAAGTTTT